>NW_010231961.1:13809-14397 GCF_000690775.1 Eurypyga helias | reverse complement strand
GTGCTTAACTCTTCCATCCTCAGGCTGCTGCTCCCCCCTCGCAAACTTGGCTGGGCACGGCAAACGCCAGGCCCAGGACATCTGGGGAAGGTGGCTAAATCCTGCCTCAGGGAGGGGTCTGTTCCCTCCTGTGCCACTGAAGGGGTGTGGGAATGGGAAGGGTCCATCCTTGCTCCCATGGGGACCACCACCAAATCCCTGCGAGACCCTGTCTGTGGCAAAATCAAAATCCCCACCGTTGTGCCCACCACTGGCAGCCCCAGGATGAGCAGATTTGGGTTCCTCAGCTAGAAACCCCCTTCCCACCCTGGCCCCCACCAGCTAGCCCCAGCCAGGATGGGGGTGCCGAGTCCGGGGCAGCACCCTTCAGGCATTGCTTTAAATGGGGCGCATAGGTTTGGGAGACAAGGGAGGATGCTAACAACTGCAGCCCAAAGGCAGACACAGGATTAATGCTGCTCTCGGCAGCAGACTCCTTTCCCGCATTAAAGTCAACACATCACCCAACACTTACTTCACACCCTCCCAGGGGTGGCCAGAGAGTTCCCTTTATAAGGCTAATACCTTCTCCTCCCCCCCAAAAAAAAA
>NW_010231961.1:0-13798 GCF_000690775.1 Eurypyga helias | reverse complement strand
GGAAACAGGATATTTCCTAGCTAATTTGTATGTGTCTAATTTTCATATCAACAAAACCAAAGTCATGATTCGGGGCTTTTTCAGGTTTGTTTTATTCCTCGCTGCATTCCCGCTCTTACAGAGACCGTTTCCATTCCTCCACTCCTTTCCCAGATTCCAGTATCCACAGGTTTCTGGGTTAACAACAACATAACACAGGCTGGAACCTGTTCAGATGATTTTTTATTATTATTATTATTTTTATTTTCTTGCTTGGAAAACCTTTTCCCCTCTCTTTCACCCTCCCCGCTGAGGAGTTCAAAGGGACATGTTCGCAAACACGGGCAGCGCTCTCCACACCCACACTTGCCACCTTGAGCAAGGGAGCGGCACGAAAACTCGCTGGTGAACATTTGTGCAAATATTCATTTGGCATCTGCTAATGTCAAGTCTGGCTGGATTGGGGCTAGGAGCTGTTAAAAAGCATAAATGAGTCGGGCAGACAGCAAAAGCTGAGCTACTTCGTTATGCAAACAGGAGCCTCTCGCAGCAGCTCTTGCACAGCGAAGGGGCTCGAGCTCCACGTCATTTCTTTCGTGCTCTGTCCTACCCTTTAGTTATGATGACATTTCTTTTGCGAAGACCCCAAATGCTGTACAAACCTCCAGCCCCAAAAAGTTTAGCCTCAATAAACCACGGCTTTGCACCCCTGCACAAGCAGCAACGGCACCTGCATGGGGGCTGCTCTTGCCCCTGTCCCCGCGTCGGTCTGCTTTATTGCTGTTACTGCCACGTAACTCTGCCGAGCGCCGCAGGACTGAGTTCCTATGAAATGCACTCTGCTACACCAGCCTCTGGTCCTGCCAGCTCCCCGGCTCCAGCAGAGGATGCACACAGCTTGCAGGGCAGGTAGCAATGGAGGGCCCACTGCCAGCATAAACAAAACAAACAACTGCAAATCACCCTGCTATCTCAACCCCTGGCATGAACAAGGCAACCACGGCTGGGATGTGTGTCTCATTAATAAAATGTCCTCAGGTAATAACGGACCCAGGCCTAGCAAAAGGGTGCAACCTAAAAGGCTGGAGTTGGTTCCCACTCACTTGCCCGGTGGCAAACCTTCGCTGGCACCAGTGGGACCTCGCGTGACGTGGTCAACCTCCCACGGCCACTGGACGATCTTTATCCCTTTCATGTAAATTCAACAGCACTGGCGCAATGGCTAATGGACCACACAATCTGTAATTTACTAGTAAATTAAGTACGACCAGTATTGCTTTCTAGAAGTGATGCTTGCAGCACCGAGTGCGTGGGTGCAGCGGGTCCTGAGACGGGGGTCACAGCACACCCTGCTCTGGGCCTTCAGGTGGGCAGTTCGGAAACAGCCCAACGGCAACAGCTGGTGTGGCCATGTCAACACAGCCCTGATGAAACTGTTCAAAAGCTGAACTCCTCACGTGCGTCCCACTGGATGTGTGTCACACTGCCACGGGTGATGCCGTGCTGGGAGCAGGAGGAAAGGGCCTGGCACTGCACTTCTAACCATGGGACGAGTCAGCATTTCTATTTCAAAATTTACAAACTGAATAATAGAACTGGCTGGAAATTTCCACACATTCGCAGATAGGGAAAAAACTTTTAAACCCCACTTTTTTTGTCAAAAGTAGAAAAACTGGGACCTGAAATGCATTCTTTTCACATTTCAATATTTCTAGACTTTGTTTCTAGGCTAGAAAAATGCAAAGAACTTTCCAAGAAAAAATATAATTGTTAAAAAAACACAAAACTTCCCCGTTTAGCTGTGCTTTTCAAGGCAAAAAGGAAAAAATACCCAGTCGTATTTCACCTGACCCCTAGCTAACTCCTGATTTAATGTTTAGCCCTTGCTTAGTCATCCCAGTTCAATCCCAGACTGAGCACTGGCTCTGGTGAAGGCATCTCCCAAGCACCAGACATGGAGCGAGGATGTTGCCACACAGCCAAGGCTGGCTGCACAGCTGGATGGGAGGCTGCTCCGGGTGCAGGCTGCCATCTCCCCAATCCTTGTGCTGGGTCACACTGTGAGTCGCCAGCAGAAAGGGATGCAGACGGCAGCCACTCTCCCAGCAACCCCCAGCGATGCCGGCTTCCTCCTTGTTCCTTGCATGCTGTGCAGACAGGGGTCCTGGGGCAGAGCTTGGATTTCTGTGTGGGGGTAAAGAGTTAATACAGAGAAACCACCACTTGTTTTCCAGCTTTGCAAAGGGGGGATGCTGAGGAGTTGATGCCATTAATAATATTCCAATTTTGGGAGTGGAAAAGCCCAACAGGCCCACCGTGCTCAACGGTGTGGGAGACCCTGAGCCAGCTCCTGCACGACATTCCTGATCCCCATCACATCCTCAGCGCAAGGGTCAGCAGCATCAGACATGCGTCAGCAGCAGGACACAGGCCCGACGGAGAAGCCCCTGTAGAAACCCCAAGCCCCTCCAGGGCAGCACTGTGTAGGTGCCAAGCTGAGAGCAGAAGCTGGTTGCTTTAGGCAAACCGCTAGCAAGCCTGTGGAGCCGGGCAGGCAGATCAGCCAAGTCTCTGCTCTCTCCTACCCAAGCATCGATCCCGGGGCTCTCCACCAGCATCCCTCCCCACCCCGAGAGCTTCCACCCAAAGCAGCAAGGTCTTGGATTCCTGCTTTTGACTGGAAACATCAGGCAGATGAATCTGAATTCCTTCTCATCAGCCTAAAGACTCCTTTATTATTTATGACTGGGAATGATTCCCACCAGAAACGTGTAGCTGGTTATAATTTAAATGTTTCTTCTAACTCGGGAAATTTCCAGGAAGATCTAATAGCAAACACAATAATGTGCCCACAAGTTACAAATCAGCAGTCCTGTTTGTTTAATTCATTTGCCCAGAAAAATAATTAATGCAAAACTGATGGTGGTTTTTGTTTGTTCCCTAAAACAATGTTATCAGTACATGCCCTCAGTGCATTTTTACTGCAATTATAAAGGTTTTTCCAGCTGGAAAGTGAGTCAGCTTAACTTTTCTTTTAAGCTAATGACCATTTAATGTCAGATAAAAGGTTTAGAGGAAAGGATTAAGTACCACTTTCAACAGAGATGGTGGGAGATAATTGACTCAATTTACCCCTGACACCAGTCCGGGGCACCCGCACGTGTATGTAGGTGTAAATACGGAAGAGCAAGGAACCCTGCGGGAGACCCAGCCCTCTCCCCATGCAGGTGGGTGCTCACATTTTCCCCTCCATCATCCTACTCAACATCTCTAGCAGGTATCCCTGACCTATTCCTGGTCTGGAACTAGTAACACTCTTCAAACAGCGGAGGAGAAGTTGCAGGACAGATGTGAAGCCAATAATAAAACCCTAAAAAGTAGATATTTGCCCGCAGATGCTGGCATAGCCCTCCCCTGTTTCTACAACCTCCAGCCACAGCCACGTTTTCACTCACACCCACCATCACTTCTCTGGAAACTTCCAGACCAAATAACATTTGCTAATCTTTCATCTCTGTGTGCCCCTTTGATCCATTTTTCTTTCCCCCATCACTGCCATTTTCAAGGATTTAGGGGAAGTTCTCCTGGAGCAATGTTTTTTGCCATTTGCCCACATGGGCAACCCCTTCGTATAGGTTGGGGTCCTGCAGTGGGGCTGTTCCACTTGCTGCCAAACCTGCCTTGGAGGTTTTTCCCTGTGTCCCAGTGGCATGGCCCTTGTGAAGCTGCCAGGAAAGGCTTTGATTGCTGTTCTGGTATGGGAACGGCTTGGATTGGGTGGAAAGGTGTTTAATGAAGCACATACTGTAAAGGTATGCACCCCATCACAAAGTCCTGCTCCCGGCTCCTTTGCAATGCAGCTACACAAGAAGCCACCTATAAATCTAAACGTCATTAATTCCACCTAAGGGGAGGGCTTTAGGTTATTCCCCAAGTCACCTTTCAAAGGTGATCCCTGTCCCCCCAGGTGGCCATGAGTTGATATCTGGCTTGTCCTACACATTTGGAGACTGATGCCCTAGGGAGGGAAAAGGGCTTCTCCAGGGTTTTTGGCTGAGCTGGCGGTGGTCAGTCCCACCAGCCAAGCGCAGCCACTGTCTGCTTGGAGAAGCCAGCTGGGAAGGGTGAGGGTCTGTTTTCGTTACCTTCTTTCAAGAGCATGACGTGATCTCAGTTCACACCTTGAAGAGGTACGAAGCAAACATCCAGCCCTGAATCACTTGGCTGCTACAGCAGATCGTAGATTAGAGCACCTTGGGCCGGGTTAAGACCACCTACTGCGACGTCTAATATGGCAGCACCCCACAGCTGGGCTGGCCGGGCCAAACCCGCTCCCCGTGGAGGTGATGGAGAGGACCCAGTTACTCTGCAGCACCCCGGAGCTTTTGGAGACAGAATCACCTCCCACACGGCAGCTATTTTTGATGCTTCCCAGCAAATTGTGCCATGTAGCCATTTGGGTTCCTGTATCAAAGGGTCCACTGCGTGCACAGATCTCCTGAAATCACAGGAGAAATCCAGCTGCAACATGCCAAGTGGATGGGACTTGAACACTCACATCCTCCAGGCGACGAAAGATCTCAGCCCAAATGTATGCGAGGAGCTTGTACAATCAGGCTCCAAAACACTGAGCTCAAAACTTTCCATGTTCAAGATCAAACGAGTAATCTCAACTTCTCCACCCCTGGAATAGGACCACTTGCACTTAGCTGCCTGGCGTGGCTGGTGAGAAAAGCAGCGGGGGTTGGAGAAGACCTGGGTGACCCTGTGAAGGCAGGGGATGATAGCTGAGATCTCCAGCTCCAACCAGCTGGTGAGGGTGGCCTTACAACACTGCCACGTACCAGCTCTGGGGCTCAGTGGTGAGCAGATCGGGTGGTGCACCATGAAAAGGACGTTGGGATCCAAAAAACTCCAAGAGAAAACATAAGCTAAGTTTTGGAAGCAGGGTGGCTGCCACCTGGGCAAAGGTGTCCTTGGAGAGAGGTGCCTGTGGAGCTTCTTGCGGGGGTGGAAAGGTAACGGGGCAAGGATGGACCCTACAAGGCCATCACAGAGCATCTTTGCTGCTCCTTCAGCCAGCACAGGAGTATGAGGAAACACAGGCTGGTGTGATAGGACTGGGAGAGGACCCAAAGCACACCTGTAGGCATCTTGTGCTTTCTTCAGAGCTGTTTAACATGGACAAAACAAGGACAAACCACAGTGGTTTTCACTGGGTGGGATGGGAGAAGCATAAGGGGATACGCTGTGCAACGGCCTTCCCTTCCAAGGCCAGTCTCTAGGCGCTCATAATCCGAACCCAAAGGTTAATCGCCATGCCGTATGTTAATTTTCCCAAGTCAAGAACCACTCTCTTTCACCAGTTTTGAAGTTTGCTGCCTTTTGAATTCCCTCGTCTGTGTTAGGAGAGCAGGTGAGTGGGAGATCCCAATTTGCTTTCTCTGCAGTCTAGACTATTCATTACTTTCCTGTCTCTAAATGAAGCAGGCACAGTCCTTTCAATACCTCCATAAAGCATTCCCTCGCCAGGCCTCTAATCATTTTCATTGTCAGCCTCTGAACACTTATTATTTCCACTATATCCCCTTTTGAGATCAGATATCCAGAGAGGAGCCCGGCATGCTAGCAAGGGTCTCCTCTGGATCTCTGCTGTGAGCAGGCAGGCTTTCAGGAATATTTTACATCCTTCTTTTTAACCATCCTCATATCTTGTTTTACTTTCCCAACAGCAAAAAGGAAAAAAGACCCTGAAGTCATTGCAGATAGCCCAATAAAAGCATAAATGATTGCAATTAATTTGGAACCCAACGATGTATATGCATAGCTCAAATTATTCCTCGCCGTGCCTTGCCTTGCAGTCGTCAGGGGTGAGTTTTATCTGCCATTGTGCTGCCCATTCACCTAGCTTTGTGTGGTCTGACAATATCTCAACCCAAGGTGGTATATGGTTGCAGGCACTGCCGCTCTCGTTATTTACAATGGCTAATTAAGATCCTGCTACAACCTTCATCCCACCCTTAATTCTTATGAAGCAGCCAACAAAAGGTTTTGATTTCCTTTTTGGCTGGAAGACCTTTTGGCTTCTGCAAAAAGGGGATTAAGAATGAAAGCACATAAAGGTATGTGCACAATCACAAAGTCATAACAGCTCCCCGAGTGCAGTCTCCCAGGAATGAAATGCAGCATTAGCAAGAAGGGCTAATTGGGACCGGTTTAAAGAGTGCACATTGTGTAGCTGAGTCCGGTAACACTTTTGATCAGGCAGACAACACAGCCACAAATTGCTTTCTTCCCCCTCCAAAATATCTGACCCCGCAGGAAACGGTGTTTTACCTTTCCCAAGCAACCCAGACAGACAGGCAGGCAGACAGACGGTGCACACGAGCTGGGTGAGCGCCGTGGGTCGCACCCCCTACTCTGCAGGGCACAGCCTGGACAAGCCCAGCTCTCTGCAGGCTCCAGGCAGGTGCAGGGTCCCTGTCCTCCACGGGTCCTTTCAGGGTCCCCAGACTCTGGGGCTCTGACAGTGATCACCAATGTCATTGCCATTGTGACTTCAGGATCAGACGGAGCCCAGGGTCACTTGCCCTGACTCTCTCCAGGGAGTGTTTTGGGCACTGCCAATGGCTGTGGGTTTCAGAGCAATTGCTCTCCATTACCTCTTTGCCTTTGAGTAAAGGTCTCTGGTTTCAGGTTGGCTCCAGAGAGCCGCCCCATTCAAACCTTACTCTGGAGGAAGCAGCCCTCCCCGCTGCCTGGTCCTCCTGCGGGTGGGCACCCTTCAAATGCTCTGCCCAGAGCACTCCAATCCCCAGAGCCTGTCCCCAGCCCAAAGGTCCTGTCCCACTTGGTCCCTTCCTCACTGAGCCAGCTCTGTGAGCCAAGCTTGGGAATCTGGTTCGTTAGCTCTTGGCAATGCCAACCCCCAAAATGTCATGGCATGCAGAAATCTATGAAAACCAGAGACCCGAGACATGTGTTTTTGTTTGTTTTCATGTGCCAACATTTCCAATGGCTCAGAAATGTGTGCCTGTGAAGGCTGCATGTGTGTTATTCATTTAGGATCATTTTCAGCCCTTATAATAGGAGGCTCATTTTATCCTTTTGAAAGCTCTTGAGCCGAGATGATCACAGCCCTAAAGCCTGCCATGGCTGTAAACAACATTTAAGCTCCACATAGCTGTCTCTCCTTGGAAAATAGTCCCACGGAGGAGTGGAAGGGCTTTCACTATGTGCTCGTGTCAGATACATAGATAGATAGGCAGCTCATTCCTTTAGGCTCCTTTGTAAACCCCAGCCAAGATTTTTACATTCTGATTCATGCAAATACGATCATATGATCAAAGTAACATGTGCTACCTCCCAGGAACTAATGTACTAGTTGTTGGCGTGCCGCAGGCCATGGCCTATCTCACACCATCACTTTCCCTCCTTGTTCCTGACGCTGCTTCCTCCTGTCCTTGCACACAACATCCCTCAAGCAGACAGCTGGCTCTGAACCAGCCGGGACAGGGTCTGCTTCAAGCCGGCTCTCCATGCAGCCTCAGAAAACACTGGGACAGCATTCCCTTGTGTCCTTTCTGCTCCACCTATGGCAAAGTTTCTGGTGGTGTACCTCTCCCAGATACTGATGGTGAGGTGATGTACCCCAAAATGGGCAAGCAACTCTGGATCACCTAGCTGGGAAGTTTTGGGGTGAAATGTCCCTATTCCAAATTTCTCCTACGATTTCCATAGCTTCTTTGATTTATTCAGGGAGGAAGGAGGTTCAGAGATGCTTCTTCTGATGAAAAAAAAAAAAAAAAGGCTCTTTCAAGCCTGGGACTGCACAAGCCGGTGAAAATGCAACCAGAGGAAAAGCGGGTCCTCGGTGTCCAGCTGGGAAGGGGGAACCATAGCATCACCTGCGGTGCTTCCCCCAGCCAGGCCATCCTGTCCTTCATCCAGGACATCCCTCAAAATGCACCAGGAACCTCAGGACACTTGCGTTGCTTAACCAAGGAAGAAACTCCCATTAGAGGTTTCGATGTGGTTACATCTTCTGTTATTCCTGGCCACCACAGCTGTTTTTTTCAAAACAAAGGCAGTGTTTTCTATCCTTTAGGCCCAAGCAGACCAATTCATCTCTCTTCAGATCAGTTTGATGTGGCTTGGGAAACACAACCGGTCGTTTCCCAAGCACGGCGTAACTCAGTTAGGCTTCCTGTGGCTCAGCCATGGGTCCCCCAGCCTGGCAGACACAGAGGATGTGCAGACAGTTACCCTTTTGTCTGCTCTGAAACTGGAAATCATCTCTTGCTCAGGGAGGTGTGGGCCACCTTCGGGCTGCCCTGGTCGGATGACAACTTTCCATAACTTCCTGAGTAGAAAAAAGTCCCATCCAAAACAAACATGGCCAGGTACTGCAGCAGTCGCCACCAGCCCGGAGCTCACGGCTGGGCTTGTTGCGTCAGGTAACTATGAAGTCCATGGGTCTTGACTGCTAGGGAGACCCTGGTATGTGCCAGACCCTGCTGCAGGACTCTGCCAGGCACTCTGCAGGTGACACACCGAAGGGGATTCTCACAGTCTACATCTCCTTTGGTTGGCCCCTTAACATGGGTGTTATGGGCTTAAAATATCACGAGAGAAAGGAAATGGTGTTATGAGCTTTTTTCCCCATCAGCCAGGATCCAGTATCTGGAGAAAAGGGGGTGGCAGCAGGGGAGCTGCAGAAATGGGTCAGATATAGCCAACCTGGAGAAAGTTTGGCTCTGGAACCCTCAACAGGGAAAGGCGGTGGGAGTTATCATCCAGGGCCTCGGCCAGTGGAACAAGGTGGCATTTGCTAAAGGAACAGTAAACTGCCACAGAAGTGGAGTTCTAGAGGGGTGCCTGAAATCTATTTGGAAGCTTTGAAAACAGTGTCAACTGAGAAATAGGCACTCATCAAATATTGCTTTTTACTTTCAAAGTGAAGCTTCTGATTTCTCTCTTTTTCTCTTTAAAATTACCTATATTTAAAGAGATGAAGTAAATTATTAAATAGAGTGAATTAAATGGCTTTGGTAAACCCAAATCTCTCCACCCAGTACTTTGTCTCACTTAAAAAAAGAAAAGTTTCAGTTTGACCTGATTTTTCCTCCCTAATTTTTCAGCTCACACCGTTGGAAATAACAGAGTCTACGTAGGTTACATCATTCATGAGGAATCTCCTCTCATCCGTCTCCAAATGAATAACAACAAACATTCAAAAAATAATTGAAGTTTTATATATATCCCTTGGCCATTCAGGTGGTATGGCTGGCACGAGACATAGGCACTTTAAACAGCTGTTGTGAATCTTAAGTATAAACTTCCACCCTTTGGCACTTCACCAGGAAATTATGCATAGGAATATACCTGCTTTCCCTTGCAGCAGACAAAAATCACCATGTTTAATACCTTGAGAGTGGACAGGAGAGGAAAACTTTTTCCTGCAGGCCATCCACGCTTTGTCTGGCCCATCCTATGTTGGATGTGGGGCTCTGGGCTGTGCCAAGACAGGCAAAGGACTTTGCAAGGGGTATTTACCACTACACCGACATACACACGCCTCCCCCTCCTTCATGGGCAGATACCTGCATTGCAGAGCCATGCAGTGCCCTGAAAATTAACATCCAGCACTCCACACACACACTTTTTCACAGACTACAACCTGAGTTTTCAGAGACAGGTACGGTAACAGCATGCCCTTAGAGCCCAATTCACATGTGTTTTCTGTTACCCAAGTTATCCCACCTCGAGCCGACTCCATTTGCTCAGAGTCAGATCTTCCTTGGTGAACATACTCTCCTGGACAAGACAAACTGCTAAACCATCTTCCCCAACTGGAGGCTGGGGTTCTGGCTGAAACCTCATTCCACTGCTGTTGTGAATGTATGGAGACCCCAGCACACCCAGTGAATCCGGGAAAGCTGATGGACATCCATGGGGCAAAACACTGCCCGTAGCACAACACATGCCTGTCAAGCTTTGTTCCAAGAGCTGGTGTAGGCTGGGCATTTACTTAAACCAGACCTAATTTCCACCTTGCTGTGTTTTCGAGAGCCAAGGTAAATAAGCTGTTGCAGAGACCGAGACAAATTGAGGCGGTGCAGCCGGGAGGGGTGAGCCGAGCTCAGGTCTCGTGGTGCTTTCCAGGATTCCCCCCAAGCTCTGCTCCTCTCCCATGTACGTCTCCCTACAGACACACCAGGTTCATGGGCACTAAAGCATCCAGTTCATTTACGCTATGGCCTTTACTCCAGAAATCATGGATGTAAAAACTTAGTTTTATGTTCTCATCACTGAGCATCAGGTCAGCATCCCTTTGTTCTTTTTGTCCCTATTGCTTCTTCCTCATCTTGCCTCGCATTCTGACATTTATTGGAGGGGCGTACCAGTTACATTCCCAAAAGCTAATATTAATTGTGCAGATACACACATTGGCGTGTAAGAGGTGATGTAGCTGAAGGGATTGATCCCTCTGCACAGGTAGGCTGCACCTTTGGGCAGGTGCAATAATTCTTCTCTCGCAGAAAAGCACAGCAAAAAGTGTGAAAGTGCTCCTGGAAGAGGCTTCCATGCTGCTTCACATCAGCAAAAAGCTACTGTAACTGTGAGCCTGTGAACTAGTGCGACAGACACGATCCCAAGCTAAACAAGACTGCAAGGACAGTCCAAGAAAAGAAGCACCATGTTTCATGTGCTCATGCCCCTGAAAGACAGGTTGCCTAAAGCTGACTTTTGGTAAGAGGGGCAGATCAGGCTCAAAAGGGGCAGACCAAGTGCAGCAATTGCCCGGCCTCACAGTGCAGAGCCTACAACGGCACCTGCGTTCGCATCAGCAAGGCATAGATGGAACAAAACGACTGGCTGTGAGGCAGGAAAGACAATGCCAGTTTTGTGGCTCCAGCTGCAGGGATGTCAACTTTGCTGACTGCTCTCACTCGCTGACAGCTCCAGGATCCAGGACAGGTCCCTGGTGAGCTGGAAGACACCTTGCATGGGGACCAAGACACTCTATGTCTTCCCAGCCAGCGGTGAGCCCCACGGAGGCCATGACAATGCTATGATGAAAGGTTTGTCCTACTTGGACCAGAGGCAGAGCCCGGCTGAGCTTTGACCAACATCACCATCATAGGAACAGCACTCACCACCCAGAAGGTCTCACCAAACAGCAGTCTGGTTTGTGCAACACACTCAAAGTGTTGACAAGAAACTTCCCTGGACCTTCAAGGCTCCTTCCATCCTGGGATGGATTCACATTTGGGTGTGCCTGGTGGCTCCTGTCCCCAACTTCATGACAAAGCCAACCACAGTGTTACCAGAGCGTGCCACTGTCTGATCTCAGCTATGAAAACATTGCTACAAATCTAGCAGCATTTCTGAAACAGTAGCTACAATATGCTTTTATTAAATCCAATTAAGCAGTGTATTTGTTTTAAGTGTGCCCACCCAGAGCTCCACACACATTAATGCCATCAGTTGCTTCAAGCAATCGCCTAGTGTTACACCCCTCGCTGTTGAGGTTATTTCCACAATAGCAATTAAATCCTCATTAACAATTCTCAGTTATATAGTAAATCAAATGTAATAGCCTACATGGAGAACCTCAGCTCATATTCAGGGAGACCAAAGACTTTCTGAACGTAAGAAACTTTGAACACCACAGACAAGCTGCTTCTTTGGAGGTCAACAGAGGGACTTGTCCAATGTGGATATCGACAACCACTTGCAATCCCTGGCCTAACCACCAAACACAACCCAAGAGCAGAAACACCACATGCCTGGTGGCCGCAAGCACAAGGCTGCCCAGCGTTGGGCACACGTTGGATTTCCCTTATTTCTGTTCATTTCCTGAACGTCTCCTCCCCACAGCGCCCTTCTGCTGTGTGAAGGTGCTCTGAAGGGAAGCTGATGTGAATTCCTCTCGTCTTTGCCCCTGCTTTTGTTGTTGTTAATAAAGACTAAAGAGCAGATGCCATGCACACCGTTCTCAGCCAACAAACCTCTCCAACAGCGCCTAACCCCGGCGAGCACCGTACCTGCTCAACACACCAACTTTTCACAGCCCAAGGAACCCACCTCACTGCTGTCCAGTAAATCTTGTAAACCAAGGACACCAGTGCCAGAGGCCCTTAGTGACAGTTGCACAGCCCCTAGTTCCCACATGCCAGTCTCCAAACCCAGTGGGCACTGCAGGACAGGCAGCAGATCCTCTCTGGTTACTCAGCCTCACAGGAGATCCTTTCTGCCCAGCCTCCTCCAGCATTTACCATCTCCACCCTTTCAAATTTCCCCAATGGCAAACAAAACCTGTCGTTCTGACAGTGAAACCATCAGTGCCACAGGCCATGGTGATAATTCAAGAAGAAAAAAGGCACCCATAAATCCTTTCTCACTCTGGAAATCAACTGGGTTTCTCCTCTTGGATGCACTAACACAGCAAATCTCCAGCCGCTCCCAATCCCCCACCCCCAGCACTCCTCTGAACTTTCCCCAAATTTCTCCCACGTGAATCAATCTGAAGGCAAAGCTGGCAAAGCCTTCCAGCCCCCACCAAGCAATTCCACCACCGCGCCATCAGGTCCCGCTTCCCTGCCGGTCTCCAGGTGCGCCAGGAGAGCAGCTCCCAGTGTATTCCCTGGGAGAGGGGCTGCTCAAGTGACCACCCATGCTCAGCTGGGGTGAACGCATCACCTGTAAGGCTGCCCAGCTTTCCATGGAGCAGCATGAAGTGGCCCTGCTTAGCACCGTTCATTTTTCTCTAGGCTTGCGAGGTTTGGAGATTGGTTCAGATAAGCATCCTCAAGCTTGCACGCTTATCTGCACCATCTCCCAAACGACTTTGATCTGCAGGATTTGGCTGCAGCTCTCAAAGTTATCTTGAGAAAGCTTGTTCTGGGGAGAGTTCTTCTGATTAACAAGAAAAAGCTTTCTTAGTGGCTTTGAGCATTTTCAGCCCTGACTGGAATCAGGGAGTGGAGCGATGTCTGCATACACAGAGAAGGAAAATGTCAAGCGAGCTTCTCCTTCCTTGGGCTCAGTTTTGCCCAAATTTGCAGTCAGCTATTTCAGCAGCGTCTTTCGTCCCACCCTGTTTAATGCTCTCTCACCCAACCCACCGCGTGGGTCAGTCTGTACATGCAGGTTCACACCTTGAGGCTTTACACCCTCCGAGTCCTGTGTGGGAGGAAACCTGGCTGGACCGACAAGGAGAGCAAGTCTTTGGTGACTTGCTGGGGCGAGGGAGAGGGATTTGATCCCCTTTAAAAGATACAATATTGGATTTAAAGAGCTGAAGGAAATAGCCCCTCACAAAACCATCAGTGAAGAAACGCAAGCCACGCGTACGTACGTGTTAATTGAGTCAGATTGTAATTTTCCAGTTTACCTTCCGCTTGGCCAAAGCTTTAGGAAATATTTGTTGGACTGAAAAGTAACAAATTTAACTCCTGCTCTTGAAAAATGTCAGCACAGATTCCCCCACTCTCAGCCCATCATCACAGCACACAAGATTTCTTCCTTGTGGGAACAACGAGGGAGGAGGAGGAAGAGGGTGTTAAGGAAAAGGAGGAATTACAAAATTAGCAATGAAGTTTGTAGTGGGGAAACTGCCCCGAACACATCCTGCTGCCCTCACATAAAAGATAAATATGCATTAAAAAAAACCTACTCAGGGAGGGGAAAGAAGTGTGAACAGCAAAAATATGTACATGTGTTTTAAATAATTTTTTTAATTGTTGAGGCAGTAATACTTGGTTCATGGAACTGCAATATACAGAGAGGTGAAATAAATAGCTTATATATATAT
>NW_010231960.1:1142-1589 GCF_000690775.1 Eurypyga helias | reverse complement strand
TCCTCCTCCTCCTCCTCCTCCGAGCCCACCGGTACCGCCTCCCCCCACACCCTTTAACCGACAATTCCTACGAAACGTGCCCGGTGCCTGGGGCTCCTTTGATCTGGCTGAGGGAAGGAGTGGGCTAGGGAAGAAATTAAATGCCCAAAGGGATGGGGGGAGGATGAGGAGGGGGCAGCCGTCCCACGGGAGCTGGTGAGCGATGCCTCCAAGAGCCGGTGCCCCGTCCCGCTGGATCATCCTGTGGTCGGTTCTGGCGCAGGGATGTCCCTCGGCTGGGCCAGCGGTGGGGGCGGTGGGCACGGCCGGGACCTCCCCCCAGGCTGCCTCACCCCAACCCTGCTCTAGCATGGAGGAGCTGGCAGCCGAGCCTGGAGAAGCATCCAACGGGTACGAGCAGCAGTTTGTGTTCCGCCGCTTGCCAGGAGCCATGCGGAGAGGCAGCAC
>NW_010231960.1:0-828 GCF_000690775.1 Eurypyga helias | reverse complement strand
GAGTTGCCGGGGGGTGGCGTTTGCCAGGGATGTGCCTCCGGGTGGCCTTTGCCAGGGATGTGCCATGGGATGGCCTTTGCCAGGGATGTGCTGTGGGATGGCTTTTGCCAGGGATGTGCCACCTGATGGCCTTTGCCAGGGAGCCGTGGGATGGCCTTTGCCAGGGACGAGCAGCGGGATGGCCTTTCGCACGGCTCCGGCTCTTGCGCAGGACAAGACTCCCTGGCTCGCGTGGGTACGGTGGCTATTCCTGGATGCCTTTCCTGCTCCTTCCATGACATTCCCACCAAACCAGAGCCACCCTGCGAGGCCACCGGGAGCCAAGGAGGTTGTGGGGGCTCCAGGCCCCTCTCTGCCATGGCAGGGGGTCACCCTGCTGCCAGCCTGCCTCTGCCTCTCGGACCGCTGCGTGAGCTGGCTGCTGGACAAGAAATGGCTCACTCCAAAGCCTTGGGCAAATGCTCAGCCCCTGTCCCAGCATCTTCCCACCCCTTCTGCCCCTCCAACGCTCTGCCCCGTGCCTCTGGTCCCCCACCCTGCTCAAACTCCGCTGAGGCAGACGGACCCCCGTGCATTGCGGGTCGTGGGGGGAGTGTGGTCCCTGCCCCAGCCTGGCAGACCTGGGCCCCTCCATGGCTGCAGGCCTGGGCAGTGCCCGGGACCCCATGGGCTGCAGCGGTTTCTCCCTTTTCTCCCTCCACGGATGTGCCCTGAGCTGAGCTGAGTGGTCCCCGGCAGGCGATCGGCTGCTTCACGGCGCTGGTCCATCCCTGCTGGCCCTGGCCTTCCCGCATCCCTGTTCTGCCTCCGCCCGGGATGGACAGCACA
>NW_010231959.1:519-4345 GCF_000690775.1 Eurypyga helias | reverse complement strand
GGGTGGGGTTGGGGTGGAGGGGTGTGCTCTGAAATTGTCAAGGGCAATAAGAATTAATGCTTAAGAGGAAATAAAACCAAGCAGATGAAACCCAAGAAACTGGGACTTCCCTGAGGGATGACGAAAACACTTTAGAATAATGGCCCAATTATTTAATTCTGAATTTCAGTGAAAATCCTATAAAAGTACTTAAAACACACCCATTAGCACTAAATGAGCTCATCTTGATTAATGTTATTAAAACAATTGCCAAAGGGTTTAGAAAGGATTAAGTCTTTTATCTCAGGTGATAAATTCTTAACATTCTAGCTACATTAGGATAAAGCATAAAAATAAAGTTTATTTAAATTTTAATTTTTCTAGGTTACTGTCTTTTTTCTTCACCTCTCAGTCAGACCCAGCAGCATATATACATTTCCATCCTAATCTCCGTAAGTGTTGCGCAGGAAAAACATGCACTAATATTCCCATTGCTTCAGTTGGGTCCTCAGGTGCTTCAGCCTGTTCTTCCCACTAAGTCTGGGCACTATTCAAGGCACCAAATTAGAATATTATTCTCCCTAACGACTCTTAACAGTTAAGAGCACGGGATGGGTTCAGTCAGATAGTCTGACCCACTGTCTGACTGCATCTGTCTCTTTGTATTGAACTACCTTAGACACCTTCATCAAATGCCTAGTTAAGTGGATGAATCCCAGTCTTCAAACCCTGCATGCACATGCAGTTAGAGTAAGAATCCAAGCCCAGCTGAAGCCATTAAAAAGACCCCTGTTGATTTCAGTGCTGAATTTGCCTCAACTTACGTACTGGTAACTCAAAATTGTGTTTGATAGTTTTTATATCCCTCCCAGGGTTTCGTGGTCTTTCCTGCTCAGGGGCCTCAGAAGAACAAAATTGAAACAAAGCATGGGTTTTGTCTGTGGCACACACATGAAGAAGCCAGGACACGGGAGTCCTAACCACCCAGGAGCAAGCCATCTCACGTGTGGAGAACGTTCATCCTCGCCCACCTTCATGCCCACTGGGACAGCAGGGAGAGAAGCTGAGGATACAGCCACGGTGCCACTTTTCTCTGCCAGTGCCAGTTATGGGCCATGGCAGAGAAAGTCATGCTGTCCTTCTGAGGTAGCTCTGCCACCGCTGTGGAACATGACAAATAGGGAAACTCCAGCTGCACTGCCTGTGGGAGCAGAGGTCTCACTCAGTTCTAAGTGCTCAGCACCTTGGTATGTAAGTGCCATTTACAGAGGGCAAAATATGCAGGAAGCTTTTATTTGCATGGGTCAAACCTAAGGGTGCACAGCAAATCACCTTTCAAGAGTTTCTGAACTTCTAAGTCTTTTTCCTCATACATTCACGTGCCAAATCCCTTCCTTCCCTCCATCTCAACAATGAGTGCATATTGGTGTCACTCTACTGATGCTGGGTAACAGTTTTGTCATTCTTCAGGTTCAAATGACATGGTGCGCACATCAGAATAGCTTGAGAAGATCCTTAGAGCCCTTACTCACTCTTCTCAAGTTCCTTTGACATGTCAGCAGGCATTTTCCTCCAGTCAGGGCTGAGAGCAAACTGTGACTCAGAGTGCTCAAGCTGTGCTGCACTGAGGACAGGAGGCTGCTTTTCCTTATCTTCTCTGCTACATGCTCTCCTGGCTGCACAGGGCACGCTAAGGTTTGCTCTTGTACAGACATAAAAGGGAGATTTGGGAGGCTTTCTTCTCCTGTGCAGTCAGATTAGCTCTAATCATTATCAGTGAGTAATTATACAAATACCTCTGTGAAAGCCCTTGGAAACAGGTGCAGACAGCACCACTGCCCTTCTTACTGGTCTTTGTATAGGTGGCATCTCCTCCCAAGAGGTACTGGGAGTATGGTACCCATGTGGCAAGGAGATCTGAGGACCTCCTGTCCCCAGGTAGACAGAACAGAGAGCGCTATAGGAAACTCATGAAAAGCAGACACAGTGGACTTATAGGCACCAGCTGCAAACCCAGCATTCTGCATGAGCATGTCCAGCCTTCACTTGATCTGAACTGACCTTTGCTCTGAGAAGGTTTGTGATGACATTTGTGTGCCTGTATATGGAACAGCTCTTGGAGTACTTTTTTGAAAAGTTACCCATAATTTGTGCAAAATCTCTGGTTTTCCACTTCATGACATTTCTTCGACAACTTGAAAGATCTGATGTATTCTCTGGAAATGTATAAAGCGTGAATGTCCTCAGATTTCACAGATCTTTTCCTTTCATCCCACATTTTGCAACGTGTAGCCATTATTGGATAGCAGTTTGCAATTTGCTTGTCTTCACCAAAGCTTTTGCAAAATGTTCTTATTTGTTGCAGCTGAAAAAGCCCCTTGAAGTTTCAGTAGTTTCTCCCTACGTGTCAATGAACCGGCAGCAACATGTGCTTCCTTGCAGCTTTCTGGAAAATACATCCTGCTTTAGGTCACAAACGTTGACAAGGACTTGTGTGGCCTCTCGATTTATTTCTCTCTGGCTTTATTTAGCCTCTTACTGAAGTCCAGACACTTTTTCTCACCCAGAACTTACTTTCCATCTTCCCCTTCCCCCCACCCCGTTTATCCTGTCCAAGGATGTTTTTCTTCTGTCCAAAATGAAGATTCCCAGTGCTACAGGTGAACCTACAGGCATCTGTCCAGCCACATCAGTACTAGCAAGCTAAGCAGAGCCAGGACACAAGCACAGATCCCCATTATCTGACACGGCAAACGGTTACAGCAGTGTCAGGACCATTTCTAACCTGGGCCAGCCAGCATCCTCCAACCTGTTCCTGGGCACACCTAGGGATGTCGCATCGTGCAGGGACTGGACTAGACCAGGGACTCTTCACCAGCCAAGTTAGATGCAGCCACCATGTTTTGAAGGCAAAGAGACTTTAACAGCATGGACATTGCCAGATGGCTTCAGGGACAGAGAATCAGATGTCAACAGATGTACTTTCAGGGTTCCAACGCTCCGTCCTCAGACCCTCTGCCCTGCTGCATTTGTGCAACCAGAAGCAGGTGTACTAGAGACTGTTAACCTGTTGAATGCGTCACCATGCTTCGGAAGGACGTGTGCCCACAGGAGCCTGTGAACAGGCCCATGGATGCTGTTTGCAAGTTAAGGTGCTCCAATTTCAATTTCGTCCCGGCATGGGTTTTCCTCAGCCCTCCTCCCCACCTGGACACTTCCCACGCTAACAAAATACCCTTCAGTGTGGCTAGCTGGATTGTGCCAAGTGACTTCTGCTACTCAGGTGCTGGCAAATTCCCATTGAGAAATAGGGCTGAATTTGCTGTAGATGTTTTTTTCCCAATTAAAACCAGCAGGTCTGTGCTTTCTGTATGGGAGCAAAGGAGCGTGAAAAAAATAGGAGAGCCCCATTCAGTTGCACAAGCTTCGTGAGCAATTAGTAACTCAGAGGGGAAAGAAATCATGAACCTAATCATAGGAAATGGCAACAGAGCTGCAAAGATGACATCATAGCTTATTGGAATTATTTAAACATCGTAGACATATGTGCAAAGCTCAGTGGAGAACTCCGGTCCTACACACCAGTAAAAATCAGCTTTTCATTCAAGATCAAGTCAGATATCCTCCTGGCTTCACACCGGCGGGCTTTACACACCTTTTTATGCCCAGTGTCTAAAGGCGCCGTCACAATGCAGCGTGCCGAAAGCAGTCACACGACTCTGCGCGCACTTCAGCTGCTGCGCATCCGGAGGGAAAGCTAACCAGAACCGCAGGGTATTTCAGACCTCGGGGGGAGGGAAGTGAGCAACTCGGCTGTGGAAAGTAGCTGGAAGTTATCCAGCTTCCC
>NW_010231959.1:0-272 GCF_000690775.1 Eurypyga helias | reverse complement strand
AGGCCAGCCAGTCATGAATATCCTGCTTTGGCGGCAGCGGGGTTGCGGCGGAAGCAGGCTCACAACAACCGGGAAAGGTCTGTAACCGCAGGAGTCGGTGAATGAAGCCAAGGGGCCGCCGCGTGATGCAATTCATGGGGAAAGGGAAAAAAAGAGGGGGAAAAAAGGAAGAAGGAAAAAAAAAACCACCCTCCTTGGCTCCGACACAGGGGCATTCATCACTCGCTGTGACCTTCCAGGAATGTGCTGACAGGCACAGACCCCGCCCGGCC
>NW_010231958.1:328-823 GCF_000690775.1 Eurypyga helias | reverse complement strand
AACCATTCTATGATTCTATGAGGTACCTGGAGAGAGCTGTGCTTGCTGCTGTGAAGTAACGTTTGGGACACTGCAGAGACGTTCAGGAAGTGAGAGGCAGTCACAGCTTGGCTGTACTGCTGCTTCACCCGCAAAACAGCCAGCCTCCTGCAAGAGCGGCTGGGGTAAGATTGAGTTGCTGTTGTAGAGAGAAAAGGAGTAAGCACAAGCAAAGTGATGGTGATAATTAGGCAAAGAACCAGGCAAGTGCGTGCAAGAGGGTCTAAACAGTTTCCCGGGCTAATAGCCCTGCTGCTCTCACACCTCATTTCATTCCATCCCTTCCTAAGCCAAGCAGTTGGGTTGTACAAAGAAGCATTCAGAACACAAACTCTTTTCCCTTTTTACATAGGTTGGTTGTATTTAGGATTAATTTTCTGACCTGATGCCACAGCAATGGAGGGGACAGAACTGTTGTCTGCCAGTGACAACGGTGTCTTGCCCATGGCCCGAGAG
>NW_010231958.1:0-258 GCF_000690775.1 Eurypyga helias | reverse complement strand
GGAGCCGTTCTGCAGCCTTGTCCCGGAATTCCCTCTCTTCTCAACATCCAAGCCCCTTGAGAATAACCAGATGCAGCATAAATTCATGGGCTGCTGCAAAAATTCGCTGGGCAGGGTCACGGCGGTCACAGCTCCGTGATGAAGCACAGAGGGAACCCGTGGGTATGTAAGGTGTGTATACGCGTACAGGAGGTCAAACGTACATCCCACACGGCAGGCAAAGACAGACACAGCCGGGGCTGTTGGTGTTCCGTGCCA
>NW_010231957.1:9801-10215 GCF_000690775.1 Eurypyga helias | reverse complement strand
ATAAGCTATATATATATATAGCTCCATGTTTGAGCTACCTAAAATACCAAACATTTAAAGAAATCTTACTCAATGGGATAAAACCCCAAGTTTTATATTTTCAGGAATATCAGAGATGGACAACACTTAAAAATTAAATATCGTGATTGTTTAAACATTAAACATAAAGGGTAAAGTGGGATAAGCTATATATATATATAGCTCCATGTTTGAGCTACCTAAAATACCAAACATTTAAAGAAATCTTACTCAATGGGATAAAACCCCAAGTTTTATATTTTCAGGAATATCAGAGATGGACAACACTTAAAAATTAAATATCGTGATTGTTTAAACATTAAACATAAAGGGTAAAGTGGGCCCTCAGCAAATTTGCTGATGACACACAATTGCGACAAGTGGTTGATATGCACG
>NW_010231957.1:905-9182 GCF_000690775.1 Eurypyga helias | reverse complement strand
CCCCGCCCCCATCTGGAAAGCAGATCAGCAGAAAAGGACTTGGAGTTCCTGGCAGACACCAAGTTGAACATAAGGTAGCACTGTGCCCTTGCACATTGGCACAGACTGAAACATGGGAGGTTGCCTCTGAACATCAGGAAATGCTTATTTCCCGGGAGGTCACCCAGCATCAGCGCAGGTTGCCCAAAGAGCCTGTGGAGTTGCCTATGAAGGCATTCAAAGCTGTCCTGGAGAATGGGCTCTGTGTGGCCCTGCTTTAGCAGAAAGGTTGGATCTGGTCACTCCCTGAGGTCGCTTCCAACCTCAACCACCCTGTGATTCTGTGATCTCCTGCTTAAAGAATTGTCTTCCTGTTTTTCGGTATACAACTTAGACAACAGCTACCAGTTAAGCCTAAAAATAATAATAACATAATATAGACTTTGAGTATACAAAAGTCTTATCCAGCAACTGAATATAACAAAGCCTGGGGATGTAGCTGCAGCTTGCAAAAACCATCTCCCTAAAGCTAATATTAAGAATGGTTATTCCCCTATCCAAACAAAGCAGCTCAATTCTGATCTGTAATTTCCATCAAGCACAAAAAAAAAAAGACAATGTCAATTTTGAAACTTTTCCTATTTTAAAATGTTTTACCTTTCAAAACAGCATAATTTGCTTAGAAAGTGTTCTAAATAAAGAAAATTGTGGAAATATTCTACATAAACTCCATATGAAATGTAACATCTCTGTTTAGTAGAAGCAGTACCTTTCATTATTCAATTTATTTGTAGTCTTCTGAAAGAATCAAACCCAAAACATTTCAGGTTCTGTTCAAGCCAAACTGACAACTCCCCCATTTTTTTTATTTGACCACTGAAATAAAAAGTACACATTTGGCCAGAGTTATTTTAGTATTATTAAAATAAAAAGTTGTACATATGCTTAGGGTAGACTCAATTATTATTCAGTATTTGAAGCTGTGTCAAAATTACTCACAAACAGAAAGAAAGCATTAAAACCTGATGTGTTATCTCCATTTTTATTTCCTAAAATCAACAGGTTTTCATATTTATGCCCAATGTCTTCTGTACTGTTCATCTCTTACCTAGAGCTATAGGATCGATTCACACAAATATTTTAATATTTGGACATTTAAAACCAAACTGAGAATATTACATTTCTGTTCTGTATATCTCACTGTTTATTTGCATTTGTGCTGGGATCTAACCCCTGGCTCTGGAGGGACAATTCATCCCCTCCTCAAGTGATTCTCTAAAACATGCAAGATGAAAAACTCCAACAGTGCTGATTTTTCTTCTTTGGCTACACTTGGCACCTCTGGTAGCTTTCTCAGACACAGATGTCTATACTGAAGATCTCTAGAGTTGAGATTAATCCCACTGCTAAAGTTAGGTGGGATGTATTCACCTTTCACGTATAAGAAGTATGTGTTTTATATGGCTAAAGCAAATATACTTCAGTTTCTTAAAATGTCCTTTGAGGATACTAAAAAATATGTAAGCATACCAAGAATGACTCTGTCATAGCCAGGCAAAATCAAGTAAGAAAAAAGTACCATTCTTTAGACAACTTGATAGAACATTATGGCTTTTTAAAAGTAGAAGCAGAATCTTTTTTCAGCAAAATTTTAATCCATTATGTTTTCATCTACCTTTTAACAATTATTTCATTTATTGCATAAAATTGTACTTAGGTATGACTGTTTATCCATGCCAGTCAAAACAATACCATTGTGGCAAGATGCAGGTTATTTGTACAAGATTAGCACCTGCTGATACATCTTTCTACTATTAAATTTAAAAACCACATGTGTAATTTTAAAAACAGTCATGTGTTTTTTATTTTGCCTCTCTTGGTCTAAATTATTCTAAGTCTCCATCACCTGTTGAAAAAAAAAGTAATTCCTGGGTTTTTTTGAACTTAGAATTCTTTCTTTAATTTTTTCTATTAACCAGAGGCTATTAGTTACTTTGTCAGAGCAGGTACAGTGGAGAAAAAAAAACCCCAACCATACACAAAAGACCCCAAATAAACAAACAAACAAATAAACAAAAATAAAAACCAACCAAACTACTGAGTGATGGAATATTTATAGATTAATTCCAAGCAGGAAAACTGAAAAAAGGAGGTTCTTTGATATAAATTGTCTAAGTATCTGTAGCACTGATGTAACTATGTTGCTCTAAACCACTGGAGGATGCAGCACTAGAGGGTTTTGGCTCATCTAAGAATTTTGTTCTCATCCTGGTTTAGAGCATGCTTGCTGCTATTTCCTCTAGGATCCAAAATGCAGTACTAAAATCACTTTAAAACTGCAGGTTTTCATCCATTCTGAAAATCAAATCAGTGTAAGGGGTTCTGTAGGTTTGTTTCTTAACTGTGTTGGAATCCCTGTCTCCCCCAAAGGTACATGCTTTTTTAGATATCTGCCTAACACTTATACCATGTCCTAAAGACTTAATCTTGTAAAACAATGTTAGATTGATAATGCTGAAAATGTTCCTGCAAAATGCTAGAGGACAATCAGCATGGCATGCTTCCAGCGTTAAATTCCATCTAGATGTCTTTAATTAACTCATCAATCAATGGTGGGATAATCTGGTCCCTTACCTTGATTCTCAGATCCTAATCAACGGCTAATTAGCATTAAAAAGATCAACAAGCTCTCTAGAATACACACCTAGAGTCATCCTGCTGGGTGTAAGGCAAAGAAGATGCTGATAAAGCTATTTAGGAAAACTGGTACTTTAATATTACTTTCTGCTTGGAAACTTTATTCAAGTTGGGGAAGGGAGGAATAATAGAGAAGATAGGAGCAGGGTTAATTCGTTGAAATCTAGAAGAACAGGCACTTTTATCAATAGTAGGGACTGAGATTGTTTTAGATCTTAAGAGAAGTCTTAGGCAGATGTGAGTATTATTTGAAAACATTATTCCTCACCATAGTTAAAATCCATCCTCCCCCTATTTTCTACAATTTACCTGGAAGATCCCTTTCAGACCTCAACAGAAGGAGAGAGCAGCTGGTGTTCATGTGGTTGTCTCATGAAACTGCACATTTTTTATTGAGGATAACTCACATATATGTGGCTATTTTTTTTTTTTTTAGCTACTGATCTATGTGACTTTATCAAGCTTCAGATCAAGTCATATTACCTAATCATGAAAAGGATTTAAGGGTGGAAAACTGAAAATTAAAAACTCATAGGAATTTCAAAATTCTACTAAAATAAATGGTGAAACTAAAGCCCAGATCAGTCATCAGAAAGGATTGAGATCTCTTAAGTCTTATTCCGGTAATTAAATATTAAATATATTGGATTCTTGATTCTACCTCCTAAAAGCTGCTTTTATTAGGGAAAAAAGCTGATGAGAAAAGCAATGTTTAATACATGACATGAAGAAAAGTATACTGAGCTCACAAAATTCTGGGTGTAAACTATATGTTCATAAGCTTCACCTACTGGCATGTTACTTAGTGTTTGAATACAAGTGTACTTCTTCCACTAGTGAGTATAAGTCATTATTACAGTCTTCCCTGGAATTCAGTGGATTTCTGTTTTCAGTTTTGTTTTTTTTTTTTTTTAAAGGGGAAAGTCTGTTAAGTGCAGACATAAAATTGACTAAAAGAGGAATAATTTTTTGTGAAATAGCACTGCTGATTTCTGATGACATACCACAGAAACTCCACAACCTATAGAAAGGAAATTAATTCATATATGTAAAGTTGAATTCACAGGAGAATATGTTTTTTCATGTAATTGCTGATGCAGTACTGTGGGATAATGTCATACATCAGGTCTAATGATCCTATGTGCTGGTTTTGACTGGGATAGAATTAATTTTCTTCATAGTATCTAGTATGAGGCTATGTTTGGGATTTCTGCTGAGAATAATGTCAATAACACAGTTTTGGTTGTTGCTAAGCAATGTTTACTTTAAGCCAAGGATTTATTCTGTTTCAAACTGCCCCTGTTCTCCCAGCTTCTTCTCTACAGGAAGATGGCAGGAGACACAGTCAGGATAGCTGACCCAAACTGACCAAAGGGATATTTCATGCCATAACACATCATGCTCAGTGTGTAAGCTGGGAGGACTTTGTTGGGGGCATCGTTGCTCAGGGACAGGCTATTGATCACCAGGTGGTGAGAAACTATTGCATTGTGCATTACTTGTTTTGTATATTCTTTTATCAGTATGATGGTGATTATTATTATACTCCTCTCCCTTTGCTGTCCTATTAAACTGTTTCTGTCTCAATTAATGACTTTTTTCTCAATTCTCTCCCCCAACCCACCCTGGGGTGGCAGGTAGGGGAGAGCATGAACAAGTCATTGTGTGGTGTTTAGTTGCCAGTTGGGGCTAAACCATGACTCCTATCAGGTCACAAACGTTGAATAATGTAAAGAAATGGGGTGGTGAAATGGGAAAAGCTAGAAGCCTACAGAGTTGTAAAAATGTGAGGACCTTTGATCAACACCAAGGACTGAACCTAGACTACATGCCGGGGGTTTTGAGCTAAAGGAACAAAGACTTCTTTCTGGTGCTTTTTTTTCTTTTTTTCAATGAAGCACAAAGGAAAAGGTGTGCAGACCAGTACACAATAAACAGTATCAGTATGTTCTTGAAGTTTAGTTTGAGTCCAATAGTACAAAGGAGGCATGAAGCTACTGCTAAACATGTTTGATATATTTAAAAGCAGGAATCATTACAACCTGTCTGTTGATGGGCCAGAGCAGAGACAGTGAATAAGAGTTGTCTCAATTTCTCTTCAAGTTTCTATATTAAATACTTATTGGTGTAATCAGAACATTGCCAATTTTTTCAGCTTTTATTCCTACCAATTTAAAACCTTACCTGTCTTTCTCTGCATGTTGCCAAGATACAGTACATATCACAAAATTTTTGAGGAGAAAAAACACTTAGAGAAGCAAGAAAAAAGTATGTGAGATGGAGAGACTCTGGGAATGATTTGCTCTGGAAATGAAATAAGCATCTTATTTCTGAAAATGTCTTTACACTATAGCAAACATGCAATGCTCATCAGGTGTAACTTGTGTCTCTCAATTCCTAAGCAAAATAAGAGCAAAACAATAAAAAGGGTTTAGAGACAAAGAAATATAATAATAATGACAATAAGAGAAATATAATAATAATGATAATAATAAAAACACATTTTTCCTTTCATTCAAGAGAAAATTTCAACCCCAGGAGACAAAATTCATGATATCATGATATTGATTAGACCACTGATTGTTTATTAATATGAAGCAGGAAAAATCCCTCAGGTAAGGAGCAGGTTTCTTTTTATGTTCAACATGAATTTAAAATTACAATTTTGTAAAGAATCTTGATTTATCTTTTGTCATTGTTTGCAAGATGAAGCAAGATCATGTTTTTAATTAATCATTGATTTAACACCAGAAAGTCTGGAATTTTATTAATGGGGCAGAGAAATTCTGCATAGTCACTATTCCCTTGGGCCATGATGGGTTTGGAAGCCTTGAAAGTATTTAGGTACTTACAAGTTAGTGCCTTATGTTGCCTTTGAGAAGCTGTACTGTTGTCAGTGCATAACTTCTAGGTTTGGGAGCAACAGATTCTGCATACTCAGTTGCTCAGTGCTCCTCCTTCTGTGCTTGTGTTAGGCCACGGATGAAAAATTGTAATGGTTTCTGTAAATGTGCTTCATGATGGCTGGTGAGATTCTTCCTGGCCTGCTAGGAAACTCCCATCAAGTTTAGCCTTCTTTCTCCTTTCCTGTATATCAGAGATCTGGTATATCAACTAACTGCTGGATCCCTTTTACAATCCATAATTCTTCACTTCAAAGTTCAATACCAAATAAGAACTTATCTTGTTTGGTGACCTTTTGTACAAGCACTTCAGCAGCAATTAAATGTTCCTTTCCTTTTGTGCCATGAGAAGACCCAGACTGTCTGCTTGCTTTTCGAGTGAGGAGAAAAACAGTGCTGTTAAGAGCAGCGACAGCAACCTCCTTTTTCATTAGCAGTAACAGTAAGAAAAGTCAGAGAAGGCAAAGCAGCTGCTATAGCTGATACCAATGTGCCAATATTCCAGCAGGAGTATAATTTGATTTCCAACTGTGAAGTGACACATGCAGCACATAGCTGTAATTTTGATATTAGTGCATAAATAACACTGTTCTCAAACTCAACATTCATATTTTCACCTATTGCATAGAACAGGAAGCCAATTTCCTACTCATATTTTACTGTTCCACGGTGTACAAGTTGTAAAGGCTTTTAACTACTAAATAGACATAATCAGTGATTTTTGTTCCTCTGTTTAATCATTTTTGTTTAATAAGAATAACTAGTGGAACCTGCAGGACTGACTCAGTTCCCAGGGTCACCCTTTGTCTGCCGCTTTTCACCTTTACTTGTCCACACAGATGTGTTAATTGAAAGGCTGAACAAAAAAATGAAAACCATCACATAGTATTTATTAAAATATTTTCTCAAGTATGGTAATGGTGAATATTGAGGTGGAATTAAGCATTTTCTTGCAATCAGAAGAGTAAATTAACTCCCTTATATTGCCTACAAGCTGACCAAAAAAAAAAAAAAAAGATGCTATGTGGCATAACCATTACAGCATGTCAGTTTACTTCCATTCATCAGACCACACAAAGCATGATGTAGCAGTATGAAACATAAATGAATCACACATTTCAAGAAAAACAAAACATAAAATCCTCAATAGAGACATTAAGATCTTTCCATTGGCTGGAAGATATCCTCTAAACTTCTGAAGTCACTGTAGGAAAAGGCTTACCCTGTCCCAGTTGCTTTTCTTTCTACCGATACCCTAAGCCACATTAACTTAAAAGTAACTTTTCTCTATTTAGAATTGTTTCATTGCCATGATGCGTTTACGCATCGACTATGTAGCTTTTATACTTTTGTACACTTTTATATTGCTTTTGTTAAGAGCAATTTTCTGGTAAGTTCATTTACGTGCAAAGTGTATGTATCATCTACCTGAATTAAATCATGGCATGTTACAGATTAAGTCTAGCCAGAAATTATTTGTTTTGTGTCATAAAAATACTGTCAATCCCAGTGATCCAGCTTTGAAATTCAAACTTGTGAAATGCTGGCAAATACTTTTCTTTACATCAATTAGCACTGCCAATATCAAAGAGAATAATCTTTCTGACCTTTTTAAATGGTCACCATAAAACCTAATACTCAGTGTGTCATTACCTCTTTCAAATATGAAGGTTGTGGGGTTTTTTCTGCTCGGTTACTGCTCTGTAGCATTTATTACCATGTATTATACATTTTACTAAGAAGATTATAGTATTTCAGAGTCCACTACAATGTATCCAATAATGTATTAATGTGAGCCACTTATATTCTTCATCTTTCTGTCCATTCAACAGTAGTACATGTCAGTGCAAGCACATAACTCACCCAGAAAATGAGATGTTCCTATTCAGAACTTAATTCTTGCTTGCATTCTTGCTGTACCACTTTAATGAACAACGTGTGCCCTGGGCATTTTTCAGGCCTGAGGACAACTAATGTAGGTTGCACTAGTCTGCATACACACAGTTAAATTGTGCCCAGCCTTTGGGAGTGATTTGGCCAAAATCATGCCAGAGAACATATAAAATAATATGAGCTATCAAGTGACAGTATTTCAACTGTGCTTTTCCTCATGTAGCTTCCTTATGGCCTTAAGGCACAATGTAAAGTATCAAGAATCTGAAGTGGAGAGATGACTCTGTGTTCCCAGAGAGCTGTATCTGGAGTCCTGGAAAACCCATGTTTTAAGTGAGAGAGTAGATTTTGCACATGGGCAGAACAGGACTAAGCTCTCCTCCCAAACACAGGAATCTAACACCATTTTAGATGAACTGCCAAGAAACCCACACAGGACTGTTCTGCACACCACAGCAGATGTGGGAGACCCATAGGCTCCAGCATCTCAAATGAGACCCCACCTAAGTGCTGCGTCCAGCTGTGGAGCCCACAGTATCAGAAGGATATAGACCAGTTGAAGCAAGTCCAGAGGCCATGAAGATGCTCGGAGGACTGGAGCACCTCTCCTATAATGAAAGGCTGAGAGAATTGGGCTTGTTCAGCCTGGAGAAGAGAAGGCTCCGAGGAGACCTCATAGCAGCCTTCCAGTACCTGAAGGGGCTACAAGGAAGCTGGGGGGGACTTTTTACAAGGGCCTGTAGTGACAGGACAAGGGGTAACGGGTTTAAATTGAAAGTGGGGAGGTTAGATATCAGGAAGAAGT
>NW_010231957.1:0-857 GCF_000690775.1 Eurypyga helias | reverse complement strand
TCCGTGGAAGTGTTCAAGGCCAGGCTGGATGAGGCTTGGAGCAACCTGGTCTAGTGGAAGGTGTCCCTGCCCGTGGCAGGGGGGTTGGAACTAGATGATCTTTAAGGTCCCTTCCAACCCTAACCATTCTATGATTCTATGATGATATCCTTTGTTCTCTTATTGTAGCTCAAAAATGCATTTCAAAAAATTGGTTTTGGAATGCTTTTCTGCACCTCTGTCGTTGAGGGTTATATATTTAGGTAAATTGTTACCTGAGCATCAGAATTAAAGATGGTAAAATCCTATGGGCTTTAGCCTTATTCAGCTTCCTCTTGGCATTGCATGGCACCATCCCATTTTCTGTACAACTTTTGGATTACTCCACTTTTCTCTTGTTACTTAGATAACTTGCTAGAAATAGTACTGAGTGTTTGAGTGGCTCAAAACTAGGTATATTGATTTGGGAACTGACAGGCCAAAGAGAACTGCTAATTATTCTGCTCTCTCTGCAAGCTATTAGGTCAGTAAGTAGGTCACATAATGTAGGTTTCTACATACAGGCACCCACAGGTGCTGTAGACATCCAAGCTCCCATGACAGTCCATACACATCACCTCGTCAGTGTGACAGAAGAGAACAGAGCACTGCTCAGCTGCACTGTATCCACAGTCGAGACTCCACAGGCAGACTGACTATGTATCTTTTTAAATATGGTTAAATTGTCATTAACTTCAACACATAGTTCACGTAAAAACACATCTACGTAGTCCTTTATACTCTGGTGCCAAAATCTGGAGCCAGATCTGTTCCCATGTTTGATTCAACTGCCTTCACATGGGTAGCCGCTCTCACACAAAGCCGCTCTCACAAATCCC
>NW_010231956.1:377-629 GCF_000690775.1 Eurypyga helias | reverse complement strand
GCAGGTAAGGGGGGACACGCTTTGGCTTCAGCGAGATTCACCCCAAGCCCGAGCCTCCCGCAGCGCAGAAGCGTTGGGGGCGCTGCCCCTGCACACTGATGGCGACAGCGCGACCTGCTTCCCCGGTGGCTCTTTCCCCCGTTTTACAGCGCAGGTTTCAGCGAGGGCCAAAGGGGTTCAAAAGGCGAACTCACAATCCGTCTCTGAATTAGTGAGAGGAAAGGAATTCCAGCTTTTCTCTGGGAAATGAAA
>NW_010231956.1:0-350 GCF_000690775.1 Eurypyga helias | reverse complement strand
TTACTGAAGCCCCCGCTGTTGGCCGCGGCCGTTACACACACATGGCGTGGCTTGACAATGCCCCTGGCTACTGACCCTGCTGCGCCACCATCGCTGCCCGGGGCTTGGGGGCTCCTCCCCGGACAGCTTCTGCCCCTCCACAGCGTCCGCTCTGCTGGGGCTGTCCTGTCCTTCGCGGGAGCCCTCCATGTGACGGGAGAGCCCTGCGCACGGTCTCCAGCCCGGCTGCCGCAGGGTCGCTCGCACGGTTCCCCACCGCATGTGGGGTCCTGGGTCAGGTCCCTACGGGCATCCCCAGGGGGATGGCCACTGCCCAGGCTCCTGGGGCAACCTGCTCCCTGACCTCTTTG
>NW_010231955.1:362-799 GCF_000690775.1 Eurypyga helias | reverse complement strand
CTTTGCCCAGGCTCTCCTCGGTGCTTTGCTCCTCGTCCTTCCCGTTCACCACCGCCGGTGGCTCCTTCTCGGTGGCGGAATCAGACGGCGCTTGGCCACTGTCCGCCTTCTTGTCACCTTGGCAAGGGGAAAGGGGAGAGGTGAGGGTGGGGGCACTGCTTGGCTGATGCTGGGGGGGATTTAATCCCCCCCCAACCTTTTTTTTTTGACCTGGGCAGGAGCAGGATTTGGTCCCTGGGGACGGAGAGTGCTGGGACCTGATCCCTTCCTGCCGCAGGCCCCGCTTTCCTGAGCCTTCCCCCACCCTTCCCCGCGGGACAAGCGACGGTGGGATGGAGAGCTGGGAAGAGGCAGGCAGGGAGGGCGGCTGGCTCCGTCCCAGCCTCCCGGCTGGAAATAAAGCAGGCAGCAAAGAAAACCAGGCAACCCAAGGCATT
>NW_010231955.1:0-349 GCF_000690775.1 Eurypyga helias | reverse complement strand
GTGGGGCAACGGTCCTCACGGGAGCGCGTCCGAAAAGGGCCGTGGAGAGCAAGGGCACCCCGAGCTAGCGGGGAGCGCGGTCGCCCGCGTCCCTCCTCCCGCAGCGAGGCTCGAGGACGGCCTCTCCGTACTTACTACGGTGACAAGTATTCAGGGTCAGAGGTAACTCCTTGGGTGAAAGCCACACGGGGAGGAAAGAGAAAGGAAGACGTTGTGGAGACAGACAGACAGACACCATGAGACACGATGAGAAAGCAAGAAGCCGCCCGCTCCCGCTGCCCTCTCCCGCACCCTGAGACCCGCCGCGGGTTGGAGATGACAGATTTACACCCTGGGGGGGAATACGATG
>NW_010231954.1:3480-3786 GCF_000690775.1 Eurypyga helias | reverse complement strand
CGAGGATCCTCTTGGATCCCCCCCAGCTCTGGGCAAGTGATGGGCTGCAGGGAGGGGTCCTGGCCATGGGTTTCAGGGTGGGTGAGGTGTGGGTGCCCCGCTCCCCGCTTCCACCCCATACGGATGGGGCCATCCAGGTGGGAGGATGCCTGGGAGGCAGAGACAGGGATGGAAACCGCCCCGGAATGCAGCGGGGGGGTGGGGTGCAGGCGAGGGGACATGGCGAGACCCCAGCCCCATGTGGGGTGCGTGTCCCCGCGGTCCCTGGGTGATGAGAAAGGGGGGTTGTAGTGGGTGGTGGGGCCG
>NW_010231954.1:3123-3336 GCF_000690775.1 Eurypyga helias | reverse complement strand
GCTGGAACCCAACGCCACGATGTGCCGGCACATCGGTGCTGCCGGGGCCCCTGCGCTGGGGCTGGGGGCTGCTCTCTGTTTACCACCCCCCCAACAGCATCCCTGCATGGGGGTGCATCCCCCCAAAATCCCCCCTGGCCCCATGGGGAGGAGGGAACCCGGGGACAGGGCATGGGAAGGGGGTGTCGCTGCCCTGCGCTCCATGAGCACGTC
>NW_010231954.1:1214-3086 GCF_000690775.1 Eurypyga helias | reverse complement strand
GAGCAGCAGCCGGAGCTGGAAAGGGCCTTGGGAAGCTGCTCGCCTTCTGTCTTTCCCTTTTTTTTTTTTATTTTAAATAATGGAAAATATAATGACAGTTCCTAAATTAAAATAATAAAAGAAACCAGCTGAAAAGCCAACCCAAAATAGGAGAGAAACCCACATTTCAGGCTGAAAGGGAACAGGCGCAGGCAAGGGATGAAAGGGAAAAACAGAGGTGCTGCGCCCAGGACCCTCCTCTCAGCCCCCACCCAGGAGACGAGGGGAGCTGCGCTGCCCCACCGCCTCCCTGGGGCCAAGCCATGGGGTGAGGGCTGAGTGGGGCACACAGCATCGTCCCCGCGGCAGGAGGGTGCCAGCCCCAGCCCCCGGCAGCCCAAAAATGTGCCCCCACGTGCCCCTCCTCGCTGGCTTCTCTCCTTTGCCCCAGCACTGCTGCTACGGGGGCCGCATCCTGCCCAGGGCTCCGGTCCCAGGAGGTGCAGAGGCATCTCCTCCATCCCCTGCCCTGAACTGGAGCATTCCCAGGGACCCCAAACCTAACCAAGTATCCCTGGGGACCCCAAACCTGAGCATCCCCTGGCATCCAGAGCATCCCCAAGGAGCCTAAAACCGAGTATCCCTGGGGACCCCAAACCCAAGCATCCCTGTGCATCCAGAGCATCCCCAGGTCCCCCTGAACCCAAGAATCCCTGGGGACCCCAAATGCAATCATCCCCAGGGACCCCAAACCCAGCCAAGTATCCCTGGGGACCCCAAACCTGAGCATTCCTGTGCATCCAGAGCATCCCCAGGGACCCCAAACCGGAGCATCCCTGGGCTAGTAGGGGACACGGGAGGTACCAGCTCCCCGTCTCTCCTGCGATGGCGGGGCCAGGCCGGATCCAGCTGCCGAATTCCAGGCAGTCTGGCCAAGAGACGCTGCCCTGCTCCCGGCACTCCCTCTGGACAACCTGCCGGAGGAGGAAAACAAACGGTCCGTGAACACGGAGAAGGCGGAGGTGAGAGAACCCCAACCCCTCCCAAAGCTGGGGCACCAGGATGTATCGCTGTGTGTCCCCCGGGAAAGGGGTCATTGGAAGCTGAGATCTGGGGGAAAACCAGCGGGAAGAGGGAGAGGGGCTGCCTGGAGCACTAACACTTCCTTTCCAGGGCCGGGACACCGTGGGCACGGCTTCGGGGCAGCCCTCGCCGATGCACATTCCTCTCCCAGTTGCGTTTTAGATATAAGGGGTTTTTTTTTGAGTTGCATCTCAATATCTCGCAGTTCAAAGCCATCCTGGTTCTGGAAAAAACATCCATGCTCCCTTTTTTCAAGCTATTTTTGAACCTTTTGGCCTTCGCTCCTCTCCAGGCTCCGACCCATAAATAATAATAACAACATCTTTAAAGCCGTCACGCTGACAGCTCGCCGAAGGTGCCAGGGCCTTTCGATTCTCCAGATGTCGAAAATCTGACTCAAAAACTTGAAGTTTGGTAAATATTTGGTGTGTTTTTAATTTCACAGCCATCGCTTTTTATATCCCGTGAAGCAGCAGAATGAGAATACCGCATGGAACAGCTATTTCTGGAGGGAGGGGAGGGCAAGGTGAGGCGGTGGCCACTGTCTCCCTGGGCCAGGACACGGCCGGAGCATCCCCAGGGCTGGGTTGTCCCGTGCCGGGGGTCTCGGCTCCCCCAGCATTGTTGTGGTGGCAGGGACAGTGGCACAGTGATGGCTGGAGCGCTCCCCCAGCCCCCCAGCTCCGACCGGGCTGCTCCCAGCAAGCACCACCACGCCCGGACTCGGATTTATTTGGATGAGCAGCGCGGTGCCAGCCCTATCCAGCATCCCGCACTCTGCATCCTGCATCCCACAATCCATATTCCACA
>NW_010231954.1:0-242 GCF_000690775.1 Eurypyga helias | reverse complement strand
CCAAGTACCCCATATCCCAAGTACCCCATACCCCTAATTCTACATACCCCAAGCACCCCACATCCTGAGTACCCTGCACCCCTAATTCTCCATACCCCAGGTACCCCATAACCCCGATTCTCCATCCCCCCAGGCACCCCTAACCCCATTATCACCCCCTTAGTCCCCTCACACCCCCTTTACCCCCTTGCCCTGGGGGATTTACTGCCCTGTCCCCCCTCCACCATGGGCACTGGGCTCCC
>NW_010231953.1:0-10967 GCF_000690775.1 Eurypyga helias | reverse complement strand
GGTCCCTTCCAACCCAAACCATTCGCTGATTCTATCTTTTCTAATGTTAATGAGTGCTATGGAGGTATCAAGGAAAATGATGAGCACAGCATATTTGTATCATCTCTGAGTGTCTTAATGAGATGGTGAGATGTTGATGCAGCTTTGTCTCTTTCTGATCATGAAATAAAAGAAAGATGTTCTGCTGTTTCCAGAAAGAGGAACAGGCGGTATATGTGTGATCTGCGTGAAGGCAGTGAACATACAAGTTTCCAGCCAGGTAAATTAGTGCTCTCTCTTCTATACCATCAAAATGTTGACCCCAACTAAATGTCATCTACTATTTGAGCAAAACTCTGCTCTTTTCCAGCCCACTCACATCATAGGTTAAAGAAAATAACTGGGAAACAGGAAACAGACTCAAATTCCCGGGAGGGTGACGCAGATTTAGCTGTTTGTCTTACAAATCTTGTGTAAGAACATTGACCATGAGGTTAATTGTATACAAAGACAGAAAACAGAGGATCCCACTTTCTCCAGTGCATGGTGTGGACATACTTTGCATATGTTGGTGGCACCTGGCTCCAGTAACTGCAGAAGCCAGAAAATTGCTGTTTAGTGGCTCCTGATGAGGCTTGGGTGTGAGCCAGGGTTTATTTGCTCAGTGCTGCCAGCAAGAAGTAAATGGCCTTATTAATACCCAACAGTGGGATTTTAAACAGCTAGCTGCAGTTGCTATGTGTACCTATGGGACTTTAATGTTAAACACCTATGGAGGTGTATAGGTACCTGACACCTGCTTATGTATCTAGGTTTAAAGCCCCAGCACTTCAATCGCTTGTTGTTAGCTTTTCAGATGGTATTAGATGCACTGTAAATCCAAAGATCCGAAACACTCAAATCAAAAAGCAACACTGAGATTTTGTTGCTGGAACTGGATGATCTTTAAGGTCCCTTCCAACAGAAACCATTCCATGATTGTATGAATACATCACAAAAGGAAAAATTGAGAGAGAGGGAGCTTCATAGCCAGGCATGTATTAAAAGAACAACCATCCCAGAAAAAGGGAGGTCTTCATACGCTACTCTAATAAGGAGCTTTCACAAATCAAGTGAGTGTTTATGTGCTCTGCTGGGATGCATGCAGAACAGAATAGTTGTCTTGGAGGAGAGGGATTGCAGTGAAACTGTCGCCCAGAAACAAAGGTGATGTGTGTCTGTTGAGCAGCAATGGACCCACCTATCTATTGTCTTTCCCTTTGAAGCTTTATGAATATAATTGCAGATAGGACTCTGAGTATGGCTCAGAACGTTATAGAGGTCAATTGTATACTGGACTACCCCAGGACTGGAAAGGGAGGAGTTGCAGAATGGAATTAAATATTTAAACAGCACTTCAATCTAATGCCTAAAACATTTTGTTTCTGTTAGAGGTTTAGTAGGTTGACTTCTTGAAAAGCCAAAAAAACAATTTTCTGTGGGCTTTTCTATTTTTGAAAATCCATGCAAAACCAGTATATAAGCCTTACAAAACCTAACTCCAAATACATCTTAAAAATCACTTTATACATCTTCTGTGACAGTGTTAGCTCTTATTAAAAAATATGCCTCACAATGTCAAAAGAGCCTGCAGATAGAGTTTTATTAATCAGATGGGTTTTGTCAGAATTTCCACATGTCAATATTGCCATTAAATGAATTAATGAAGACCAGAGATAATGGAATATTTATGTAAATTATCTTAACTAGATATCTTCAACCTTTTCAGAGCTTATAGGTCTTTATTCTCATAATGGTCTTCACATGTATCTCATGTGAAAGCTACATTAACTATTTCAGTTATGTTAATTCTAAATTCATAATGTATGGGTTTGGCTTTTTTGGTTGTTGTTGGTTGGGTTTTTGTTTGGTTTGGTTTGGTTTGGTTTGGTTTTATGTTTTGAAATAGAAATCCATAAATGTAGTTTTATTTCTTAAAATTGCTGAAGTCTACCTAAACTCTTGGGCTGACAAGCACAGATGGCTACAGTATTAAAAGCATTGTCACAGGGTATAAATTTTTAATAACCTTTGCTTACTTCAGCAGTGTTTATTTGTACATTTTCCTCTCTTCCCTGACCTATAAATTAAGACAAAACCCACATTATTCACATTTCCCTAACCCCCAATATAAAAAAAGCAATTCCTGCACTTTTTATTGTCTTTGTGAACTTGTGATGTTTTTATGGGACTGGGTTGGAAGAAACTGCACATTTTAGCGTTTTTTTTTCCTTTTAATTATCATTACAGTCAGTAAGGTGTAATGAAAACAGCACTTAGAGAAAAGTCATTTATTGCCACTGGCAGTCTTATTCTTCTACCTCCATGCCTGAGAGCAAAAACAGATCTTGAACCCTAAGGTGGGAGATTCAGCAAACTTTTTGTGTTTGCTTGCAGATGGAGACTGGAGTGAACAGTGCAATGCTACTGAACAGCAGATGTTGTAATCCCTGTGCTGGCACGTATGTGACACATCACCATTGTCGGTTTCAGACAAAACTAAATGCTATTTTCTACATGCTTTTATTGATCCATGAAACAACCTTTTCCAGTTTTGTGTGGAATTGTGCAATTAAAATCTCTGTTTGCCTTCACATCTTCATCATATTTATAAATTCAATTTAATCACCAGTAAGTATTCATCAGTCAGGCCCAGATAAAATTATTTTATTCCAGGTTACCTAAAATACAGAGATGGCTTCATATCTGAGGCTTTGTCCTCCACTCATGCAAAGGGTGACACTTCTATGCCAACCATATCCTGAGCTGTATCAGAAGTGTGGCCAGCAGGTCGAGGGAGATGATTCTGTCCCTGTACTCTGCTCTTGTTAGACCCCACCTGGAGTGCTGCATCCAGCTGTGGAACTCTCAACATCAGAAGGACATTGACCTGTTGGAGTGAGTCCAGAGGAGGCCACGGAGATGATCAGAGGGCTGGAGCCCCTGTGCCATGGGGACAGGCTGAGAGAGTTGGGCTTGTTCAGCCTGGAGAAGAGAAGGCTCTGGAGAAACATTATTACAGCCTTCCAATACCTGAAGGGGGCTACAAGGAAGCTAGGGGGGACTTTTTACAAGGGTCTGTAGTGACAGGACAAGGGGTAATGGGGTTTAAATTGAAAGTGGGGAGGTTTAGATTAGATATCAGGAAGAAGTTCTTCCTGGAGAGTGACCAGGTTGCCCAGAGATGTTGTGGATGCCCCATCTCTGGAAGTGTTCAAGGCCAGGCTGGATGAGGCTGTGAGCAACCTGGTCTAGTAGAAGGTACCCCTGCCCATGGCAGGGGGGGTTGGAACTAGAAGATCTTTAAGGTCCCTTCCAACACAAATCATTCTGTGATTCTATTCCTTTCCATAAAAGCACAGAGAGAGTGCATTATGGTAAATCTAACTAACAACTGAGAATGTTGGTGAAAACCGAATGTAGATGGGCATTCAGGATTCCATGTTTGCAGATTATGGAAGACACGTATTTTTAAGCAGAAGAAGGACCCATTAATCAAGAGAGAATCCATAAAGTAAACAACCACCCACATCTATTACTACTCAGAGATACCGAACCAAAAAATTTGCTAACCGGAATTCAGGAAGAGCTATAAAGTAATCCTTAGGATCTTCATTAAATAGGTAAAAGAAAAAGCAGATGAAGGACCACTTCAGTGTTTAGTGCATGTAGGTCTTTAAAAATCCAGATGCTTCAAAATGAAGAAAATCTAGAGAAGAGGTAAATTGAATGAATTCCTAATATTTGCTTTTTTGACTGCAGCTTTGTGCTTTGTTTGTGGGGGTCTTTTTTCTTTTTTTTATTTTATTTTCCAAATATGTGAGTTAAGTCAAAAGAGAATATGAAACTGACAGTAACATTTAAGAAAAGTTCAGAGGCTAGAGATGAAAAGTTGGTTTATTGCCTTTGAATGAATAGAATACATTTTGCTGCTTTATTTTTTTCCTTTGACTTTGCATCTGCCACTCTGCAACTGCATTGCCAGCCAGATTAATTTTCAGCCATAAAGTGGATTCAGAAAGTTAATTTTCAGTTAGAGCAAGGAACAGGTGTGGCTAACCAATGCATTCACATCATCCACAGGAGAACCTCCACATGAAGATGTGAAGAGGCAGAATGAAAAGAGAGGAAAGACTCTTTCCGTGACAAACTACAATTAGTTTCACTTAAACTTTTAGAAAGTTGGACTGTTGTGTTTTCAGTCATAGTAGAGATGTTGATGGGCTGGATGGGATACACACATACTGTATTGGGTTGGCAAGGCAGGGGTTTGGTAGCAGAGATGCTACAGGGGTGGCTTCTGTAAGAAGCTGCTGGAAGCTTCCCCTGAGTCACATAAAGCCAATGCCAAACCCTTCCAAGACGGACTTGCTGCTGGCCAAGACTGAGCCTATGGCAATCATAACACCTCTGGAATAATGTGTTTAAGATGGAAAAAACCCTAAATGTAGAGATGAGATTTTTCAGACAGAGCAAGACAGCACAAGATATGAGACAACTGGCACTGCAGACCGCCAGAGCAGTGGAGAAGGAAGGGAGGAGGTGCTCCAGGCACTGGAGCAGAGGTTACCCAGCAGCCTGTGGTGCAGCCCATGGTGAGGCCAGCTGTGCCCTGCAGCCATGGAGGTTCATGGGGAAGCAGAGACCCACCTGCAGCCCGGGGAAGACCCCATGGTGGAGCAGGAGGTTGCCCAAAGGAAGCTGTGACCCTGTGGGCAGCCTATGCTGGAGCAGGCTCCTGGCAGGAGCTGTGGCCCTGTGGAGAGAGGAGCCAAGGCTGGAGCAGGTTTGCATGTGGCTTTCCGGGGAAACCATGCTAGAGCAAGGGAAAAATGTGGGACTTTCCCCGAGCAGCAGAGACAATGTGTGATGGACTGACTAACACCCCCATTTCTCTTCCCTCTGTGCTGCTCAGGAGGAGGAGGGAGAGAAATGGGGAGAAAAGCTGAGCCCAGGAAGAAGTGAAGGGTGAAGTAGAACAGCTTTAGTGGGCACCTGCATCCAGCCAGGGTCAGCCCACCACAGACACATACACAGAGACAAAAAATCATACATTTTGCATGCATATGTAGGTTGCTCTTTGGAATGGTTTTAATGTAGATACTGAATGAAAAAAGAACAGCTCTTTGTTGTGTTTGGGTAAGATTAAATTTGCTTTGAGAATACTTACTGAACCACAAATAAAACTCATGGGTTTATATAATATAATGGGATTTTACTTCTGTGAATTACCATTTCTTTCTTCCAAGTCATCTACAAGTACTCATGTAAACAGAAAATGAGATCTTTGTCCTGGTAGCTGGATAAATTCAGTTACCAAAAAAGTACTGAGTTTATGGGACAACAGTACAATATGTATGTGAGAGGGATTAGCATCTTTCTGTTTTAAAATTATCTGTGAATGCTCACAGCCTCTTCAGTGTACCATAAATAACTGTATGTGCAATTTATGGGTAATAGTCATTTGGTTAAATGTAGATGCACAAGGATATTTAAGATGTTCCTGGTATTCTGCCTGGAATTCAGACAGGATTCAAGACTCTTCCAGGTGAATTGTCATATCTGCCAGCTCCTTGTAACTCTCCAAATTGCTTCTTACGTTTCAGATGAAATAATTGTCTTCCTACATTTTAATTCTACAGTTATATTCTCACTGACAGCATTTCAGAATATTGAGTCATACGAATAAGCTGCAAAGATATAGAGTAAATTATGAAAACAACTGAAAAAAACACACACATTTTAAATGTTTAACGTAATAAGATATACAATAAATAATAAAGGCTTAAAAATAAATCCAAGTTAGAAATTAAAATACAGTTCAACAGTGATATGGAGAATGGGGGGGAAATGTTGAAGAATTCTTTTTCTGCTGAATTTCAAACGAGTTTCAACAAGAAAGAAGTTTCCATCTGTTCTTATTATCTGTCTGTCTTTACTTTTAACTCACATTTTCTCATGGAAAATGTGGAATAATATGGGATATCACCCAGGAAACCTCCAAGAATTGAATTCTGTGGGTGAGAAATAGATTGGGGTGACAGTTATGTTCCACCAGCTTTGTTGTAGTAACATTGTTTCCATCTAAAAAGTCCTAAAAGTGATAGAGTTTGAATCTTCTCATGGGTTTGGGAGAGGTATTTCACAATATGATATTGAGATAACCTTTTCAGCTGATGCTTGTTGCATGACATTAAAATGTAATTCATTTGGCCTTTCTGCAGAATTTTTTAAAAAACAGCAACATCACCACGGAAATTAGTTTAATGAACATATTTCATGCCTTTACTTAGGCACAATTTCTCTCTCCAACTTTTGGCAATTATGTGATACTGATTCTCATTATTATCTAATTTGCATGATCCATTTTAATGCAAAAAACAACAGGGATATCTTACAAAGGTGGTCTACATAACACAGGCTTAGCATTCTTCAGAAAATCTAGCCTGTATGTGACCACAGTGATAGGCAGCGGAAATTCACCAGAATGCATCAAAGAAAGGGTTCATGAACATGACAGTAAATCCTGTAAATGTTATTCACAAGATACTGCATATCTTTTTTCCACAATGGTTAAGAGAAAACTTCCATGTTTGTGATGTAGAATCAGGTCTGAGAAACACATGAATACATTTATGTTCTCACACTCAGGAATTTCAAACTCTCTTTTTTATGTACTATCTTCATCTGTGTGAAAAACATCACTGGGTTTTGCTAATGCATTCCACTTCATACAATGCTTCCAGTCCACTGGTGCACAAGAGGTCTCAAGAGGTGTGGAAGAGTTTCTGTGAAAGTACACATTAACGAACAGTTCACCTCCTAAGACTTTACTGTTGAGCCAGAGTGGTAGACGTGCTGGTAGCAGAGGAAGGGGATAGGGCTAGAAAGATCTGTTCTTGATGTTAAATCTCTCAAAGTTTTTATCTGTGGATATTTGTGAACCTTAGTAACGGTAGATGGTCTGCTTTTGCAGTGTTTGGTTTTACCAGCCTCTGGGGACTTTTCTCACGGGTATTAGTTTAAGCTTTTCAAGTTCCTTGGCAGCATCTCTGAAATTCTTCTTCTTTCAGATGTCATACCATCTAGTATGCCCACCAATGCAGTTGGCACATATGTCTGGGCAGACACCACTGTTCTGAGAGGATGCTATAGTAGACAGGGCCAAGTCTGGGCATGGCATGCTTGGATGAGTCTGAGCTACATATTATATTAGCTACAGTTTAGATCAGTAGGCTACAGGAAGCTAATCAGGAGGACAAATCCAGGTGTCTGCTTTAAGGAGAGATAGATGGTTCTCTAGACTCTCTTGACTGCATTATCTGTTAGGTCGGAGTGTCTGTCAACAGCATTTAGTATATTGTTGTGGTTTAACCCTGACTAGCGATAAAACATCACACAGCCGCTCATTCACCTCTCTGCGTCCTCCAGTAGATGCAGAGAATCAGAGGAAAAGACAAGGTGGCTCGTGGATTGAGATAAAAAATATTTAATAATTGAATATAAATGAATATTATAGTGATAGTAAAAATATTAACAGTGCAACTAACATGTAATGAAAATAAAACATATGATTCAATTCCTCAACATTCAGTGACTGACACACAACCAGGTCCCAAGTAGTGAGAGTCAGAGCCAGGAACCTCCAAGAGCCAGAGCCTGAGAGCAATCAAAACAGAGTCCAAGTGACAGCCACGAGTGATGGCATATCCAAGAAAGCAAACCAACCCACCAGCTAACTAACTAACACATGAATGAAATGAACAAATGAGCTAATGAGCTAACAAAGAAGAAAGCTAAATGAATGAGCCAGCTAACAAACAAATGAGCTATGACCCCCCAGCCATGGCCCACTCCCAACATATGTACTGAGTATAATGTCTTATGGAATTAAATAGTCCTTCAGTCAGTTTGGGTTAGCTGTCTGAACTGCGTGTCCCCACCAAACTGCCTGTAGTGAGAAAGTTGAGAATGCAGCTACAGTATCAGAAGCTGAAATGTCCTTGAATTGATGCAAGCACTCTCCAGCACTAATTAAAAAATGCATTCTTAGTACTATTCTCAGTGCAAATCTAAAACATAAGTCATACCTGATACTGTGAAGAAAATTAACTCTGTCCTGTCTAAAACCAGCACATACATATAGAGAGGTATAGGGCATTGCGCTTTTAGATGGCTGTGCACAAGGTTGGGGAACTCTTGGAGGCTCTTAGTAGATATTCTTATCCAAAGTAGACTTTTTTGTTACACTAAAGCATGTCAGATTACATGGGAAAGTTATGTTTAGGTGTTCTGTGCTCATGCTGGCAATCAGGAAATATTCAGTTCTTATGGAATGTCCATTTTTTCCCCACCCTATGGATGGCACCTTTCAAAAAATTGCCTGTGCATCTAACTTCATGCGTTTGTTAAGCTTTTATGCTAGGCTGTCTGTATCAGCAATTCTGAGCTTTTTAGCAGAAGAAATTATTCCAAACACAGCATTTGTAAGATCCAGAGACTACCTGCATTAGACAATCTAAGTTTGATATAGTTACCTAGATCATTGAAGCAAGACTATATCCATTACAATCACATTTTCTGTTCATTTTGGAGAGTAATGTGGGCAGGAGAGAAATCATTCTGTTATTACGAGCAATTGCAATGTGCTTAATTTTCACTGCTCAGTTTACTATGGTCAACGTCTGGAAAATAAGTTATCATCTTCCACTCTCAGTAGGGTTTTTTGTTGTTGTTTGGGTTTTCTTTTTGTCATACAAGTAAAATACATATTTTCTTGTTGTGAGAAAGAATAAACCTGATGAGATTTTATTATGAATAAAATCTGAAAATGAGACTATGTCTGTTCTTGAAATTGACCATTTCTTATATTAGGGTAAATACTACCTCAAAGGTAGAAAATCAGTCAGTAAAAACACATAAGGAATAGTCCCTGTCAGTATGATGATGACACGTACCCTACTATAACCTTGTCATTTTAAGAACTGATGGTTTATATTAATTTGTAACATGAGACACCAAACACATCCTATGTGAATTCTTTATTTAAAAAAAAAACCTGTTGTAAAAGGTAGCCTGCAGTGTAAAGGTCTTGTATACATCCCTAATCTTGAATTATCCCTGCAGGCAGTTTCTACCCACACGTGACCTTCTGCTGACATCTGCTTACATCCAGCAGTCTGTCCAGATAAATTAATCAGCAAGATCATGAATGGGAGATGGAATGTCAAAAGCATAAATGGTCAGTGGGAGCCACCATCTATACTCCCATTTCCTTCTTCTGTAAAACTTCCTCATTGGAGAGGTCAGATCCTGTTTAGCTGAAATCTGTTTTCTGGTAGAAATGCAAAAAGAATGACTAGGGGAGTGGTAAAATGTCTGGGGCAGCAGGCTGCATGGTGTTCTAGGTGGGAACTTATGGTACAGGAAAGAAAAGCTTCTCATGGCAGCCAGAAGAATTGGGTCACTCTCTGCATACCGAATTGTTAATTGTGGTTGAAGCCTTTCTGAGAATAGTTCCCTCACCAAAGAAGCAATGTGATTTAGACATAATGGAGTTATCTCCTGTTGCTACCCATTGGCAGGTGCATGTAACATGGTGAAAACTAGTTGTTTACACAAGACTTTTAGTAAAGCAGGCATGTGATTAGGAACAAAAAAGGTTTACATAGAAACAAAGACATCATGCCAGGTTAAGATAATATGGAAAATGAAATTATTAAAATAAACAAAGCACATGTAAACAGGAGCAAGAATGTAATCTGTATTTAAAGCTGACCTAAACTTCCATTTAGGAGAAATAGAAAAGAATGAAAGCTTTATCATTCCTGATTGGGAAAACTCAGCTGAGAACAGATAAGCTGCATTGTTAGAAGTAAAACATTGCCTGTTGAGAAAGGGGTCTGGGTCCAATTAACAAGACAAGATGAAAATTTCAAGATAGACCAGTAGCACAGGCCTGTACTTCTAATTAGAAGACATTGAAAACTCCTACATGAAAGGCAAAATTACTTATGAGAGGGTCTTTCACTAAGTTTTATTTGTTGGAGAATTCACTAATGAAGTTAATCAAACCCAGAAAAAACAGGATCCAAAGGCTAAGAGATCTGAATTGTTCTGAGAAAGGAAGAAAGAGAAAATCTTTTCATGCAGGAGTAGTGAAAAGAATGGAGAAGCCTGAGGTTGTCAATGATTTTTTTACCGCGGTCTTCACTGGCAAGGGTACAAGCCATACCCCCAGAGTGATGGAAGGCAAGGGCAGAGACTGGGACAATGGAGAGCTGCCCGTGGTTAGAGACCATCACGTCTGGGAGTACCTAAGGAACCTGAAGGTGCACAAGTCCATGGGACCTGATGATGGAATACATCCACTAGTCCTGAAAAAACAGGCGGATGGGGTTGTAAAACCTCTATCCATCATATTCTAAAAGTTGTGGCAGTTTGGTGAAGTTCCCAGTGACTGGAAAAGGGGAAATATAACCCCCACCTTAAAAAAGGGAAAAAAATATGACCCAGGGAAAATATGACCAGTCATTCTCACCTCGGTGCCTGGCAAGATCATGTAGCATATCTGCCTGGAAACCATGCTAAGGCACATGGAGAATGAGGAGGTGATTGGTGAGAGCCAACATGGCTTCACCAAGGGCAGATTCTGCCTGACGAAAATGGTGGCCTTCTACGACGGGGTCATGACCTTGGTGGATAAAGGACGGGCAATTGATGTCATTTACCCGGACTTGTGCAAAGCCTGCCCCCCCAACAAGCTAACTATCCAGCACGATATCCTTGTCTAAACTGGAGACACATGGATTTGACAGATGGACTGATCAATGGATAAAGAAATGGCTGGATGGTCGCACTCAGAGAGTGGTGGTCAATGGCTCAATGTCTGAGTGGAGACCAGTAATGAGCAGCGTTCATCAGCAGTTGGTGTTGGGACCTGTGCTGTT
>NW_010231952.1:13210-20653 GCF_000690775.1 Eurypyga helias | reverse complement strand
AAACCATTCTGTGATTCTATGGAGCAGGGGTCTTGCCTGTTGGGGTGCAGCCCTGTGGTACACCACCCTGAAGAGCAGAGCAGCTGGTGACAGCTGTCGGGGTCAGTTCACAGCCCGGCAGCCACTGACAGGTCACCAGGAAGGAGGTGGAGGCTGAGGACGCCGCGTCAGCAGTTCGGGTCAGGGTCGGCACTGGTGTGCAGCAGTGGGCTCGGGCAGGCACCAAGGGGAACAGCTGAGATGGAACACAGCTCAGGGGGACACCTTCCAAGGCTTCCCACGCCACTTTCCCACGCGGCTGTTCTCCCGGCAGCCCAAGCCAAGGCCGTGCAGCTGTGCCGCACCAGAGCTGGCCTTGAGCGTGGGCGGCTGAGCTGCTGTGCCGAGGGGGAGGTGGCACTTGGCCCTGACGCACAGCGGGCAGTGGCCGTGCTGCTGGGGAGGCTCTTCTGATTAACTTGGAGAAAACGGGATGTGTTTGCCAGGTGACTCCGTTGGTGTTCTTGAGGATCCTTGTCCACTTCGGGGCATCACCTGGGCTGTAGCAGGGAGGTTTTGTTACAGATGCGGGTATTGCCGTAATTCTTCCTTTGTTTTCCTTTTCCCATGTGTGAGAAAAGGGAGCGTGTGTATATGTTCAAACAAAATCATTCTGATTTTATGAGCTGATAACTTATTTCTGTTGTTAATACCTGCCACCAGAGTTGAAGAGAATTGATCACAGGCAGAGCACTTGGCTTCTCCCCGTTACTAAAAGGAGTAAGTTAGAGTTACACTTAGCTTTGGGGCTTAACAGAACAGGTAGCTTCAAAGTGCTTGCTTAGCATCCGTGGTATATACGCATCGCCGTAGCCTAACACCTTTGTTTTTCTCTTTCAGAAATACCCTGTATTGCCATATCTAGTTTTAGTATTGAAACAGTTCCTGTTGCAGAGGGACCTTAATGAAGTATTTACAGGTGGAATTGGTTCTTACAGTCTTTTTTTAATGGCTGTCAGTTTCCTTCAGGTAAGCGTAATGAAACCCGTTGATGCCATGGGGGCCAAAGGACGTTACGTTATGGAGGAGTTTAAGCAATCCCTGCATTTAATTATTTGACCTGTCCCTATTTGTGGTTTTGCACCCCCTTTTCATTAAAAATATACGCAGCCCACCTGTCTTCTGTTCTTTCTCCCATACTTTTGGTATTAGAGACGTTTGGAATGTCTGTTAGTCTGTCAATACCATGGACTTTTCCTTGGTTTGTCTAGGTTTTTAAGCTGATACCAAATAAACATATTTTACAACTTAAATATAAGAGAACAAAATGCATGAGGCTAAATCGAAATTCTTGTGCCTGGGGGAGAAAAATACTGTAGAAATAAGAAGTAGCAGCGTTCTGGCTTGATCAACCGTGTTCTTGTAGTAAACGGCGTTGTGTAACGGTGTACGTCTGCACTTTTCCAGCTCGTAGTTGGTTTCAAACCCGAGCCTTGAACTGGAGCGCGGTGTTTGCTGAGTGCTATGGCAGTTGCCTGCTGAGCACAAAAGAAAGGCAACAGGCATATCTTTTTGAAAGAAACCAAAATCCCGCCCAACCCCAGGTTTTTCTTACACTGACTAATGGCTTTTCCATCAGCTCCTGCAAAAGAAGTCAGGCTCTGTATCTGTTACAAGTTTGGGCTGGTTTTGTTCGTAATCTCTTGGGCGTCGCACTTAACAGGAGAGGGGATGGTTGGTGTAGCTGTGCGTGTCAGAAGCCTGTATTTGCATTGCAAACCCGGGTTTGTGAAGTGCAGGTATCTTTTGTTTTTTTTACAAGAACCCTGCTGTTAGTGCTGGAAGTTCACTTCCTGGACTGAAAGTTCAGATACAGAAGCTTTAATACTCCACAGCCTTATTTTTACGAGCTAATTTATAAAAAAATTGTTACCATCTTGTTTTAAAGGTGCAGAACAGCTTTATCAAGGGAAAATGCTCTATTTAGATACATTTGCTTTATATACTATGTTTTTTTATTATTGTATGTAGACGTTTGCTGTGAAAAAGAAAAGGCACTTGCAGGCATTTGAAACTTGACGTCTTAAGAAAATGATTTTTCTTCTCTCTTCTTAATAGCTGCATCCCAGGGAAGATGCCTGTATGCCCAATGCCAACTATGGTGTTCTTTTAATAGAGTTTTTTGAATTATATGGACGTCACTTCAATTATCTGAAGACTGGAATCCGAATAAAGGATGGTGGCTCGTATGTTGCCAAGGATGAAGTGCAAAAAAGCATGCTGGATGGCTACAGACCATCAATGCTGTACATCGAAGATCCGTTACAGCCAGGTACCCTCTAAACCACGATTGAACATACTGAGAAAAGAAGTTAGGGGAATGCTTAATCCAGAGGTGTTAAAGAATAGGGTAGAATGACCGCCCAAGCCCCCACGGAAATGCCTCGTTCGTGTCTCTGAACACCAGGTGCTCTCAGAACACACCGATTTCCACTAGGATGTGGTCCTGGCAAAAGTTAGGGTGTCACCCAGGAGCATGCCTGTACCGCAGCCACGCCGGCACGCTGCGCCACGGCCTTGTGCCCTGCTGACAGCAGTCGCGGGCCTCAGAGCGGCGAGGTGTACCTGTGTGTGGGCCCGGAGTTGCAGCTGGCACTTGCCTATGTTGCAGTTCACAGTGTTCGTGTGCTCCTAGCGCTCCCCTCCTCGGTTCTGTGAAGTCACGTGGAGACGTGGTGGTTTCGTTCTCTGCTGTTACTCAGCACCAAGGCTGGTGGCCTCGGTGGGTGGCTTCCGAAATGGCGAGTCAAGTGCTGCTCACAGAAAAGAGAGAACGTGTTTCTGATTTAAAACACGTCACCCAGGACTGATGACTAGAATAGTCCCGTGCCACGTATGTTGCAGCTAGAACAGTACAGGATTATTTTAGTTTTTTTCCCTTCCTGTGTTGCACTGTCACCCAGAGAACTGCCGCTCTGGACTCCTGTGCATGTGACTATCTATAGGCCTTTTAAGCTCTTTCAAATGTTTGTGCTTCACTCATCCTGTTCCACAAAGAGGTAACTGCAGTGAGGTGGGACTTAGGGGCGATTGTTAAGAAATATGACTGTCTCCTGTTGGAAGGGAGACACCCACGGTTTCAGTCTCATTTATTTAATTATATTCTTATTTTAAGGTAATGATGTCGGGAGGAGTTCATATGGTGCCATGCAAGTGAAACAGGCTTTTGATTATGCCTATGTTGTTTTGAGCCATGCGGTTTCCCCAATAGCTAAATATTATCCTAACAACGAAACAGAAAGGTAAATTTTATGAGTAAATCTCAGTTGTTAATTGCTTATATTTGTGTGTGTCTAAATGCTAATTGTGGTGATGGTTTTGTTGTTTTCCTGTTTCACAGTATATTAGGTAGAATAATTAGAGTAACGCAGGAAGTGGCCACGTACAGAGACTGGATATCAAAGCAGTGGGGGATGCAGAGCAGGACGGAGTCTTCGTGTAACGGTGAGTTTTGGCTGAGCGTGGCTGATAGTGGGAAACTTCCTGCGTGTTCGGAGCGCGTAGATTTTGGCGTCGCTGTTGTCCCTCGTAAGGCGACGTGTATACATCGTAGTACCAATTTACGTTTTGCTCAGTGGGAGAGACTTTTTTTCTGTTCTCATCCAGAAGGTTTAAATTTGTCCAAGGGGGAAGAGGCCCCATGGCATCTTCATTCTGCTGCGATGATTTGGTCAGCTAGAGGTCTGCAGAGAGTGCTGGCTTGCAAACGGAGACACATGGAAAACTTCCTGTTTAAATTAACTGTCACTCCCTCTGTTCTTTAAACGTGGACAGGGTGTTATTTTTCATTTGAAAGATTCACATACCGCCTGTGTATGGAACAATACTCAAGCCAGCATTGACCATATAAGCAGAATGTGGGTTTTTTTAACCAGAAAGATCCTGAAATGTCATTAACAATTCTTCTTACTGACAAATGGGAACACATAAAGTCTAGCCAGAGAACCTGCTGACAACATCCTTTAAAAGATCTTTATTTTCTTATCTTTAACTTCATTAAAGTTAATCTTAATAATCTCCAATTAACTTTAGGATGTTGCCCACTAAAGCCTTCTCTAGCAAGGCATTGATCGGAGAAGGTGGCACAACCGCCCAGTCTTGAGGCTAGGCTGGGGTTTTGTTTATTGGTTGTTCAGGTTTCCCTCGCTGTGTGCTGCTGGGTCGTGTGTGCGTTGCCTGTCTCTAGACCCCTGTGGCACTGCCATCCCCCTGGTAGCGGCAGACAACCACGGCTCAGTCCCCCAAGCTCCTCGTAGAGCCCTTGTAGGTTTGGTTCAGATTTACCTGTATTTGTAATGAAGGTGGCAGCTGGTGAGCTGTGAGAGCTTGTATTTTTGGCGTAGGATATTGTACAGCACAACCAGACTTACGTGGGGTTCTTAGGACCCTCGCAGCCCCAGCAGAAGAAACATGGGAGTTGCTGAGCATCGGGCATACAGGAACAGAATTAAACCTACATATTTGAGTGCTGTTGAGTGTTTCATAAAACAGCCGTATCAAGCAGCACATCTGAACTTTGTTACTGCCTTCTCTCTGCCTTATCTCTCTAATTTCCATCTTGAACCATGGGTGGTTTTCACAGTCCACAGTAGTGGATGTTGTCAGGAAGCCACCGCACCCTGTGCGAGGTGTTGGCTTGCCACCACGTGCCGTCCTCGCACACATGCGTGTGTCTGCATGTGTTGAGAGCCGGTACGTGTGCAGGTGCCTGTACGTGTCCTGCTGGATGCAGCAGAGATGCAGTACCTGAGCAGGTGTGTTAAAAAAAAAAAAGGCAGTGTATTTTAGCAGTGAATGTGGGCTGACGCTTCTGTTCTGTGTTTAACAGGTAACGGAGTAACCTTGATAGTAGATACGCAGCAGCTAGACAAATGCAACAATAATCTTGCTGAAGAGAATGAAGCACTGGGAAAACCTAGAAATAAAACTTCAGAAACACTTAGTAAACATTCTTCAAATTCTTCGTCAGGTCCTTTATCATCATCATCCTCTACACTGTCCAGCTCTAGTGATGTAGTAAGTACGGGAGGTTTTCTCAGTTTGGTTTTTTTGATTTCTTTGGGGGTTTTTTTTCCTGATTTGTATTGCCACAGAATACATTTTGAAAGCTCAGAATCCTGGTTCGTTATTTCATCCAGAATCTGAACTTGCATAAGGTGTTACCTCATGCAATTTCTACACATGTAAGTTGCAGCCTGGCCTTGGCACAGCATGTGGAGGCAGTGAATACAGTAGGACAAAGTTATGTAGCCCGCTTTTCTCTGGGAAAACTGTATTTAAAAAAAAAAAAAAAAACAAACAAAAAAAAAAAACACCAAACCCAAAAAACAAAGTGTGTGTTTAAAACCCCTGCTGGAAAAAAAAAAAAGGGGGGAAAAAAAAAAAAGTTTTAAAAAAAAAAAAAATCATCAGTTTGGGAATTCTGTCTAAAAGATGAAAGGCAAACCCCCAGATCAGAATTGTGCATCAGTACACTTAAATCTGTCTGTTTTACTCCGTAAGAATTCTGGATTGAAAGAATGTTAATATCTAATAAAATAAACACATTTTAAGTTTTGTCCACTGCTGGCTTTATTTTTAAGTGAAAACTCACTTGTAGAAAAGCTCACTTACTCTTAAGAAAAACTCACTAATACTTTAAATTTTCCTGAAGGATTCTGATGGAACACCTTGCAAAACCTCTAAACAACTGAGTTGTCGTCAGTCTACCACGAACAGAGTGGGGTCACAAGAAGCGTCACTGGAATCCTCCCAGTCAAGTGGGAAAACACAAAGTAGCCAAACAGCCAATACATCCAGCAACACGAACAAATCGCAGGTTTGTGGAACGTTTGAAAACAACTGTCTAGAGTACTGGGAAATTACGCGTCCTCCACGGAAGGGTAGCTTGTTCTGGAAAGGATCACCTCCCCTTTAACCCACTAAAAAGCTTTGAGCAGTGACTGTGTCTAAGATCAGCTGGTTCTGTTCAGCTTACACAGATGAGCTGGCGACAGTGGCTTTCCCAGCCTTAAACCAGGTGAAACGGGATTGGCTTTGTTTCGGGAAGTCTAGATGTGCCGGTATACAGCTGCGTTGTGCCCGTTTCCTTTGAGGAAAAAGCATGCTGGTCCAGTCTGTGCTGCAGAATTTGAGGATTCATTGGACTTGCCTACTTGGTCGAAAGCAGCAAAAATATGTGTTTAATAAGAACTGTGACTGGCTGCTCTGTTAACTGTTGGTACTTGTTGAACGTAAGGGAGATGAAGGTTTCTCGCTGATGCATGAGATTCCCTCTCGTTTTCCCCTAAAGACAAATACCTTCATGATGAGACCTACCGGAGCTTGTGCACTGAGGGGATGTCTCCTGCTGAGCAGACTTTGGATATATGCAGTTTAAATTTGAATACTTTTTTAGAATTTAGGACTTTATTAGTGTATGAAAACCCATCTGGAATCTTCTGGAACACTGTTCCTGAAAAGTAACTTGTCTCCTGCTTGCAGGCAGTCTCTAGCTAGCAACCTGGCAGTGTACAAACCAGGCGGCGGATATACGCTGGACGTGTGTTTGTGTTACTGCACGGGAGCTAATTCTGCTGCTGGAATGGGAATAAGCACGCTCCGAGATGCCCCCCATCTGTAAAAACATGTGGCATAAAATTAGTCCTGGCCTCACAAGAATGTTGTCTTGATTGTGCGCAGCAGATGAGGTTTGAGCAGTCCACCGACTCGGAGCGTGGACTTACGGCTCTGAAAAACCCTTTTTTGCCAGCTGTGGAATAGGAGGCAGGTTCTATCCTATTCAAAATCCCAAGTGGGTGGCTCTTCCCTCTTAGCCTGCGTGGCTTTGGGCCTAGAGACGCCCGTTTGTTCACAAGCACCAAAGGGAAAGGTTCGTGGTACGGCGCTGCCGAAGCTGCGGCCTAGCTGCGCCTGCCATGCCAGTTTTTCCAGGGGCAGCGCTGTGGCGAGGTAACGCCCTCCTTGTCCGGAAGCGGGGCTGTGCTACTGCCACGCTTTTTCCTTACAGCACCCACTGACCGTGTTCTCCTCCTTTTACAGCACGGATCTGCACGGCTGTTTCGCTCTTCTAACAAAGGCTTCCAAGGTCCAACAAACTCCAGCCACGGTACCTCAGTCACAAACAAACAGCATCAAGGCAGCAAATCCCACCACCAGTTTTTCCACGGCAAAAAGAGGAAACACAAGAGGGATGCGGCCCTCTCAGACCTTTGTAGATAGTTGCCTATCTTATGACTGTTCTTCTGTGTGCAATGATCTCATGCGACAGGATGGTTTGATAGTGACTCCTTGGATCTCTTCCGGAGCGTCAGACTGTTCAGACATTGATTAGCAACTGCATTTTTTTTTCCCAGCTCGCCACGGAACGGATCATGAAGATTGATCACTGCAAAAAAAAAAAAA
>NW_010231952.1:0-13188 GCF_000690775.1 Eurypyga helias | reverse complement strand
GAGGGGAGGGGAGGGGGGAAGGAAAAAAATTTAAAAAAAAATAAAAAAAAAGAAAATTTTTTTAAAAAAAGAGGAAAAGGCTGCTCATTTGATAAGTCATATGCTACAACAGGGTCATTTAGGATATAAAAGCTTGAATGTAAAATAAATGTATTTCCCATCAGCTCATGCTGACCTGTAGAGGTAGTACTCAGTGTGTCTAGGGGGTGGTAACAAACAAATAAAACACAAAAAAAATAGGAAAAAAAAGCAAAAAAATTGTATTTTGAGGGAAACCCAGCCTTTAAAGGTGAAAGTAATTTGTGCATGATTTTTTTTATTATTTTTGCATATACTTACCATTTTATTGTGTATATATAGATGACCATATAGGAAAACTGACATTTGTAATAGTGGATTTGTTAATACTTTTTACATAACATTACTGTTTAAATTGTAAACATAAATTTTTCTCAGGATTAGTTTGGAAAATAATCTGAATTGTCATCTTAACATCCATATAAAGAGACATTACTGGTTACGTTGCTCAGAATTTCTTTTCTTGGCATTTAGAAGATTAAATAGAACATCTGATCTGCAAAAGCTGTTCCTCTGAAAGGAAGGTTTATGGTGGCAAATGAAGCTTTTCATTTGTATAAAGTGTACCTGTACTTTGTGTAGATGCTGAGCTCGTCATCTCGGAGAAGTAACATTCACCTTGTTTTCTAGAGTGCCATCGTTTCAGGCAGTGGGGTTTTATAGTGGCCTCCTTCTCTTCCTCCCTCCGGTGGTCTCTTCCCAACCGTTTTGTTTTGGTGGTTTTTCTTTTTCCCAAGTCATATAAAGCCACTTGGGTTTTGTTTTTTTGTTGGGTTTTTTTTTTTGATTGGTTGTTGGTGGTGGTTTGTTGGGTGGGTTTTTTTGTTTTAAGAAAACAGACGGTAGAACTGAGTTTGTTACAGAGTTTGCATTCCTGGGCTGCTTTAATCCCATGCCTCTTTGTTTGTGCCTTCCCTCCCCTTCCAGGTCTGGGTTTTTTTGTCTTTGGTATTTTTGCAAACTCCTGTAGGAGACGATAACTGTTGAAGCTTTAAGTAAATTTTACAATTAAAGTATTTTTTTCTCACTCCCCTCTTAGGCATTTTTATATTTACACTGAATTATTTAAACCAAACCCACTTCAGATGATGAAATATATTTTGTATTGCCTTAAAGACCCAAGCCTTTCGTATCTCACCGTGTTTCCTCGTTGACCTAGTTACCGTGTAATTCAGACTCTGCGTTTGTCTGGTTCAGTCGCATTACCAGTCGAGGCGGCAGTGACTTTGATGCCACGAATGCAGATTAGACGTGGAATGACACGCACAGGCACAGCTTGGAACAGGAGTTGGGACACTTCAGTGGTAGGAAGTTAAGTGGCGTTTACTTTCACGTACTTGGTTGGAGAGGAAAGTCTGTACTCTGCATACGCGGCTGTATCTAATGCAGCTGTTCGGGAGGTGATGCTTTTATGGAAAGTACTCTTAGCTTTTAGAAACTCTTTTTTATGTACATTTACAGAATACTGCAGACCGACCTGACCTTCAGTGGGCACTAATGTGTGCAATGAGTTTTAAAATAATGCTAAAGACAGACCAGAACCGGTGGCATCACTTAAATTAATAAACCATTTTCAATGTATTCAAAGTGTTTTACTTCAAAAAGGAAAATATATATATTCCAAAAATACATAAAGTCATAACAGTTACTGAAACACTAAGATTAAGTGATGTTAATTTGACAATTTTTTAAAACAGTTTTTAGGTTCATATTTTAATTTGATCAGATAATTTCATCAACAGGATGTTGAGCTTTTGTTCATAGAAGCTAGTAAAGGTTGTACCACATTATGCATAATCAGTATTTATTTTGTTTTAGATTATTGTGAATGTGTAGACTTATGTTCACCGCCTAGGGAACAATTATTTATAAATTATATTAATCCAGTATTGTTAGCTGCTATTAGCAAAACTGTTCCAAAACGTAATACTTGCAAAGATCTGTATCGCATTTACCACACTGAAGTGTTTTTAAAAGAATCACCCTCATCGTTGAAAGCAAATGTACTCTTAGGGTGCAGATAGTAGTGTTCCAATAAGCATGTGATAATTTTAAGGTGGTGGTAGCGGGAAGATAATCTTGATTCCATTGGGAATCTTAGGTTTGCCTCAATTTATGGTTTTCATAAATTTAATGGAAAATAGCTTTTCCTGGACTGCTCAAGTTTCTTGTTGGTAAACAGTATCTTTCTAAAAGAAAAAAAAAAAAAAAGAAAAAGAAAAAAAAAAAGCATGAAGGAAAACTTGAGGCATTTTACATTGCCTCAAATGACCAGCATTGTATTCATAAAATACTGTATATCTTGCAAATCTTTATTTAAACAGAACAGTTGAACTGTTCGTTTTTCAATCTGAAGTAAAATACTTTCAAGACCTTTTAGTTTGCCTGCTCATTTGTCTTGTACATTTCATCTCTGTATTTGACTCGAGTCTAATTCCTTTCCGAGTTTCAATACTTTTGTGAAGATTTTGTGAATATATAAAAAAAAATAAATGTTTAATCTAACCACTGCGGTTTATCACCGTTCTTGATGCTTACCCTGTTCTTTCCTTCACAGTGCTGTGGAAGGAGCAGGCTGCTCAAGGCACGTTAACACTCGTGTGGTACCCTGCTGGGGCCCCGCTCCCTGGCCTTTGGAAGTCTCTCTTGGCCGTGCTGCCTTCCAGGAGACCCGAAGCACGACCTGCGTGCCCGCCAATAAGTGGAGGGACGCACGCGCGTAAAGGGCGCTCCGCGTATGGTTTTCCTCTCGCTGTCCCCTGCGCTGCGTAAGGATGCTGGTGCAAGGAGCCGTTGCTTTGCTGTCCAGCGCGGAGCCGGGGCAGCAGCCGTTGAGGGCTGCCCGCCGAGGAGGGCCTTGCAGAGAGAGCAGAGGTTCACGCGAGCTGCCTTCGGCTGGCAGCGGCGTTTAGCGTAGTTCCTGCGGCACGGCTGGTGTTACTCAAGTATATTCCTCAATTTGCTTGTCCTCCTTCCGCCCCTAAATCAGGCGGGAGCTGTACACACACGGAAAGGTCCTTTAGCCTTGCCGCTGGAGTCTGCCAAAGGCTGGCTGAAAGATAAGCCAAAATGTTTATCTTCCTCTTTGACATTAGATCGATTTGTTAAGGGCTTTTTACTTCTTTTTTTTTTTCCCCAAAAAGAGCAGTTCACATGGTATTTATAGCTAAAAGTTGTGTATTTATTATAATTTTTTTGAATTGCCAGTCTTCTACCTTGGGGCAGGAAAGAAGCTGAGGCATAAGTAAACCTTCCTGTTTGTGCGACGTGACGCGATGCTCTTTGCTGACCTCTGTGTTCGGGGCAGCTGCCTCGGAATTTACAGCTCAGGTTTTAGAATGTTTGTAATAAACTTGTTTCACTAGAACTTCAGATAATAATTAGTGGCCCAGTGGCTAGTGGCAACTTTCTCTTTTATTACGTACTTTCAAAATGGGCCTTTTCCATTTATTACTGGGGATATATATATGTAGGGGCTGTAACAACAATACATTTAATTATTGCAGCTACTGTTAAGTGCAAAAGCAGTGATTATTTATTCTGCTGACTCCCAGAACTTGATTCTCTTGCTCAACGATGCAAAATAATTTTCTAAGAATCACGCTTACCATGTCTTGAAACTGTTTGTCTTGAAGTACAGAATTTTTGAGCACTTCAATTTCTAGCTAATTTGCAGTGTTTTCTCAGAAATGTTTTCCAGTTGCAGCGACCTAAATGTAAATGCATCTTGATTATATTTCCATGAGCCATTTGCCAGCAATTCTGACGGATAGGTATTCATCTATAACTTGAAACCAGCTCTGCAGTTCTCATGGTGTTTAATTACGTCACAGCTGTAGATTTTCCTGTGCAGAGTTACTGGGCTATTCCCTGTCGTAATTTGCTCTGAGCCTAATAAACTCATCTTCGAAGGCTGGTGGTTAGAATGTTTGAGATGATCCCAGGGAAATTATCCCAACACCAAGGATGTCACTTAATGAACAATGTCCTGAGTAACACAGGAATTAAAATTCAAATGGCCTTTTTGGGTCTTCACAAGCCTAAAGTTTGTGTCAAGTATTTACTTGAAATGGAATAAAAGAGCCAGAAAGGGGCTGTTGCTTGTGCGTTTTAGCACTAGGTAGTGCTAGATCAAATCAATTGGCACTTCAGATTACTGTTAAATTTATGTCAATTAATTTTGAACAGCTTTGATTTTAATTCTTCTTATATGTAGTGGTTTCCCCACCATGACCCTCTTACCGAAAGTGGCCTCCAGAAACTTCTCTAATGGAAGTGTGGTGCCTTTGTCAGACACCTTGACCATGCAGCTCGACAGGCCTCTTGGCGGTGGCTGGCTTAAAAACTGCCTCTCCCCGTTTTCTGCTTCCTATAGCACTGTGATGAGTGGTGAACTTGGAAATATGCAATGTAGTAGGGGAAGAGGGAATGTGAATCTTTAGTTTGCTGTACATTAATTGGTAAAAGCTGATGGGATCCTGGAAATTACTTACGTACACAAGTACATAAGGATCTTGGAGATCCTCCATGTAGAAGGCACTTGGAGGAATGCCATCTTCCTGCCTCCCAAGACGCGTGAACAGTGAGGCTCTGCGTGTCCTGAGGTGAGTCACTTTGCTCAGGCGTTGCTTCTTGTTGGGTACGAGTGACATGAGCCACGAATCTGCTCTCCGTTGAAGTGTGGTGGAGGTTTCTACGTTCTGCAGCAGGTTGAAGTAGCTGCAAAGGTGTCTGTTGGCAATTGGGCTGCTACCGGTATGCCTCGGTTCTGCTAGGAGCCCTTCAGAAGTGCCTGTGTAATCCTGGATGGCTCTTGGTGTTTTAAACTGCCTGAATTGTCTTAATCCTTCTTAACTCTGGGTCCATCCTTTTCTGTGGCCCAGAGGTTTGGTGGTGAATATGGCATTTATCAAATCCTGGCCCACAGGCTGTGGTGGAGCAGGAAGGGGATGGGGATTGATAGTGCTTTAAAAAGTTTATTTCCTGCTGCTACTGCTGCTTTTTAAAGAAAAATAAAAGCCCACCAACCTTCCTAAAGGAGCAGGCTGAAGGAGGAGTACGTCCCCGCAGGCCTCATGCGTGCGTATTTGGGGTAGTTTCTGTGCGAATCACTCGGCACTCGTGTTCAGATGGTGGGCTGATTTTTTTTTTTCTTAATTTTTAAAAAATCCTTCTGTATAATGAAGTCCTGATTTCCCATAGTACCAAACATCTGAGGAAGAAACCACTTGGCTGTGTGCAAGAGCTGGCCTGTAAGGAATGCATGCGTGTGGTGGTGGAGGAAGTCTGAGGAACCATGGGTGAGACGTGGTGTTTTGCTTGCTTAAAACAAACAAAAAAATGCTCTTGTACAGGTATATTCAACTACTTTTGCTTGAGTATGAAGCAATGTTTGACTCTTGAGCTGAAAGATCATTAAGCAATCAAAATGATTCTGAATAGCTGTTAAAGAAAGTAATCTCTGCTCTCCGCTGCATTTTCCCAAGTCTAAAGTTCATGTGCTGCACTGGGTTTGGTGAGAGTGAAATCTGAAAATAAACCTGGTTCAGATTGCTTGTTTGTGCTGCCTGGCAGTGTCTTTTCTGAACTTAAAGCTCCCATCTCAGACCAAAGCAAATCCACCTTGCTGCCCTGTGTACAACCACTATCTGCACCAGGTGTATGAAGAAACGCTTTTCTTACAACAATAATGTGGTTTAGGTGAAATCCGCATCAACGGTTGCTGTTTGCATTTCCCTCCTCCTGTGGCCTGTCTCCAGACAAGGCTTGTTCGTGCTTCCAGTGTGTAGGGGACTGACTAAGGCCTGGTGGGTTTTTCTCCTCTTCACCGCCATGGATCTTGGATCCAACTCATTTGTGGTTGCCTGCTAATCAGTAACTATGAGAAGACCGTTCTTAGAAAAATCAATGGCTAACCCAACAGCAGGTGGAAATCTTTCATACTGTCTTCCTTCAAAAAGCTCGCTTGCTTTTTCTTGTCAAAATTTAGGACTCTGCAAAGGAGGAATACCTTACAAAATAGTGTAACCTTTTCTGTGAGAGTCTTACTCATCCCAGAGTGTGTCCTACACCATCTGTGTTGTGGTACCAACGTTCATCCATAAGGCAATCTTAATTGCTGTGTACTTCAGGGATCACTGAGCTGCAGTGTGTGCCATCTGGTGAATCACTTTTGTGCGGTGTCAAAGCAACTTATTCCAGCTACAACGGGTGGTTTGAAGGCTTGTGTCTTACATTGTTTGCAGACAATAGCATCTTCAGGTAGTAGTAGCTCTACTGCCTGCTTTTACGCACCCTAATCCCACGGAATTCCACTATTCTTAAGAGTACAGCTGAGAAAACTGAATTTTGTTGCCTAAAAAGAAGTTTAAAAGGGTCAAAAGCCATGGGGGTAAGAGTGGTACCTGCTGCTGGAAAGAGGAGCTGTGCAGCAGGTTGCCCTGGCACCTCTGGCTGCGCAGACAGCCGGCCTTCACCACCTCCAGCAGAATGGGCCAGAGACCACCGTGGCCAGCTCACGCTGCCCCGGCCCTGCTCTCCTACACAAGGAGCTCGACAGCTACGTACTCTGCGTTCTGCAGGGCAAAGCCACGTGGTGGTCTGTGAACACCAGAACAAGCTCCTCTGAGAGGATACGCAAATACGGAAGTTGGGAACCTGGAAGCTGAAGCATTCACATAGAAGGGAAGGAATCCAGCTGTTGCAGTTCCTGAGAGCGCTGGTCTGGTAACTTCACTGTGCATGGATAGTCTGATTTTTAAAAAAAAATTAAATGGCATTTAACTGAATAAAGTGGTATGTTACGTTATAGTGATGATTTTGGAGTATTTTTGAAGTAAAAGCAATAGAATACAATAACAAGTCATGAAATAATGCTAGTTCTATAGTTTCTGTATTACATACTTTTCTCTAGTTGTCAACACTGAGACATGAAAGTCTGTCCACAAAAACCAGTAGCTGTGGACTCTAATTACTGTAGTTACACATTTGGGAGAGTCTGAATGTTCTGATGCTGCTTGCTAAGGGAAAACTACAATTAGCAGGTTTGGAGAGCTGGTGCTGTACTAAAAGGACATAAATTAGAACTGATGTTTACTTTTCTGATGTCATTATTAGAGAGTTATTTATTTTCATTTCTTGTTTTGTTCCTCATAAATATCTCCGTGTTTGTATGCTGTTCCTACCTTTGTGCCTCATCTGCCTGCATAGGAAATCACAGCTGTCCTGTATTCCAGCTGGCTGCTGGCATCCACTAAGGCTCAATTTTATGGGCTGGCTGGGTCACGGGTGAAGAACAGCAGGGACCCATTTCTGATACAGTCGTGTTAGAAGCTAGCAAAGTTTCTCCCCTGTTCAGCAGTCTATCCACATGGAAAAAGATTATCACCACAATAGCAGCACAACCCGGTCTCATGGGGACATGCTCCAGTGCTAGTCCTTATCCTGAGACTGATCACTTCCCAGCTGACTTCAGTTAACAGTGCGTTGTACTGGAATTGTGAAGATACGGTACGGGCACAGTTTTAATGTTACTGTATCCATAAAAATCCTTGGGTTTGTTGTTGTGGTTTTTTTGGGTTTTTTTCAAAGGAAAGAAACCTTTGCTGTTACAGATTGGAGTTCATTCGTTTGCCTTACTCCAAGGACTACCACTAAAATCCTGGTTCTGTTGAACTTAAGGGGAGTTTTCCTTCTGATTTCTGTCAGATCAATTTTATCCTGTTTTTTCTCTGATTTTTAAATCCTGTGATTTCAGCCCCTCAAAGACTTAACTTCTTTGGGGCAAAAGCAGATGTATATATCCCAGTAGTGACTGAATTACGCATACATCTTGCTCTGCTCCAGGCCACCCATTAACACTTAGAAACCTGTCTTCAAAGTCTGTTTAGAAGACAGCAGCTGAAATGTCAGAAACCCTGCCAGTCAACAGAGGAACTGGTTGTAGCTTCCTAGAGGGACAGGTGAAGGAGGAGGTGGTGCTAGAGGCTCTTCCTCCAGCTCCTGGTGAATGGGGAAGGACTTCAGCACCAGGGGACTCCACCAGGTAGGTCCAGGGACCACAGCACATTTGCCTTCACTTGCTAGACTAACCCCTTGCCTGCTTTTCCATCTGCTGAGGCGAGACAGACCCGTAAAACCTCCTCACCCCATGTTCAGTAGCATCGGCAGGTCTGGTGGTACCAGGATGCTTTTTGATATTGGTCTTTTGAGCAGTTAAATGACACCGTCCATCACTGCTGCAGCAGAACTCGTGATTTCAGGATGGTAAGGAACTAAAGCATGTCCCATCTTCGTCCCACTCAGCTTTGGGGTTGTAATTATATTGGTTTGTTTGGAAATAACAACTGCTTGCAGGAAAACACACGCCATTTCTCAGCATAAAGTTTTTTTGGGTTTTTTTTAAAGGATAATAATTCTCAGCATAAAGGAAAATAAAGGGAGAGCTAGATCCTTGTTCTGTATTGTCTTTTGCCATCTTAATAATCTAATCTTCAAGGAGTCAGCTTCTTCCGTAAGCTCAGTGAATTAATATAAAAGGCTACATCCTTGGGTAATACATAGTTTTTATTCCAATGGCTTCAGTATAATAGGGCTATGTTGATTTAACCAGATGAAGTTTGTCCACACATTTTAAAAATTGCCTTATAAAATGCTTTGTTGTTGTTGTTTTGTTTTGTTTTTCTAGTAAATCCGTGTTTCCTAGTGGGTTCTCTAGGAACTTCCTATTCTAGAACTGTATTCTGATTTATGTAAAAGTATTTTCTCTATGGATATACATGGTTCATTTGGTCCTTACTGATTTTTCCAGAGTATTCTTTTCTTTCCAGTATGACCTCCTGGCTACGAACATGAAGATATTGGAAGTGCAAATTGAAAACAGTTAGCTAAATAGTTTCATCATTCACTGTGAACATAAAACGATCTGTTCTGTTCTGTGTTCTTTAAATCAATAACATCTTCCCTTTTGTTATAAACCCCACCTGCAGTGTTATGGTATCTCACAGAGAAATGGCCTTCCTGTCACTTATTTTCTTCCCTTGTGTAACTTACCAATTAACGAAGAGTGACCCCTCAATAAGACCATCTAGTTTTCTGGGAAGTCACAGACCCGATCTTCTGTCACTCAGCGTTCTTGAGAGTAATTCAATTTCTAGAAGAAAATGTTCCAGTTTAATTTGAGTATGCAGGAAGATTTTAAAACAGGCCGGATCTACAGCCCTTAGCGCAGCCTAAATCACACCCACAGGTAGAGGTGAAAGGCTTAAGCAATTAGCCAGGCACTGATTTTTCAGGGCACAATGCATGTTCTTGCTCTGGTGAAAGAACTTCAAGCGTGAGCCCAAGCGGGGATGAAGATATTTTTCCGATCCTTAATACAGGAAGTCAAACAAAACCTCCCAGCCCAGGCTCTGGAGCTGCAGGCGGCGGGACTTGAATTCCTTCAGTTCCTCTAGAAAAGAGGGTATTACCTCCTCAGTCACATACTTTTGTGGACTGTTGGTACTTTTCCTAATTTATTCTATCATTTCACACTGCTGTGAGTTTGCATGGGGCTTGTAGTTTCTTTGGGGAAATTACTGTGGTAGGATTAAGTCCCACTGACTTTCACGAAATCTGGAATGCTAGAAAATACGATCGTGGTTCCAAGGCAGTTAGACTCTTGGACGACTTTAAAAGAAATAACAAGTAGGACACTAGGCCTGAATAGCTTTTCATTTCCCTAAGGAAACACGTATGGCATTTATTGCTCTATTTACAGAAAAACACCAAATGATTCCAAAAGTTCGTTTAGTAGATCCAAAGGCCTAGGAATGCAAACTACATAACACCAGCAGGACTTCACCTTCTCTTTAGCCTGGCTGGTGCAGTAAGATACTTCTGCATTTAATAGCATAACCTTAATTGTCTTCAGCAATTGATTCTAATATTGTCCTGTAGATGAGGCTGATGGCAACATAGCAGCTCAAAATAATTTCTCATTAGATACTTCCAAAGCATGGACTGCCTAGCACTTTGGGATTGTTTTATTATTAGATATCTTTGAACTCAGAAATTTACAGGAAATAACAAAGAAGTTACTCAAGTTATTTGTCTCATTCTTTAAACTGATCGGTGGCCAAGGATTGTGTGCCTATGCACACTGGTAAATAGATGCTAAATCTCATCTAAAACAAAAAAATGGTTCTAGCACATACTTCCTACTCTGGCGTTCATTGCAGACAACACTTTACTCTTGGCTTTCTGAGTCGGAATCATGAAACTCCTGAAGAAAAGCAGAAGTTAAGGTTGTCTTGGTTGCTGTTTCTGGATATTTGAGGAACTGCAAGAAGGTAGCCTGATTAAAGCATGCTTTCCTAAAAGCTGTCTGCTGTGGTGCCGCAGGATGACAAAGGAATGTTTAAAACGAGTGAATATATTTAAAAACCTACCTGTGAGTTTTATAAGTACTGCTTAACATATTGTGCTACTTAAGTTTATATTATGCCTAACCCACAAAACAGTCTACTGTATATTAAGTTTCAAATTGTTCCTAGGGATTTAAAAGCATATTTTCCGAGGTGGTAACTACATTTCTGATTTGCTTTTGTCACATATTTATTTGGTCAGCACCATCCTCTGAGTCCTAGCTGACTCATTTGTGGGAGCCACTGAAAATCTGAATGTTGGAACATCTTCCCAGTGAAATGATTTAGAAGTAACTTGCTGGGACCAAATGCTGTCATCCCCTTTACTACTGTGAAAGTACAAGCATGCATATACTGAAGGCAGATTCAACCCCCAGTGAGCACAATGAGGAAAATGTAAACCCCCTCTTGAGGATTATATGTGAAGATTACTAGGTTTCTGTATTTCTGCCTCTCTCTTCCATAACAATTCACAGCGGTGGATACTATGGCAATTTACGCTGAAGCACACATCTGACTTGCACAGAACAGACTTCCGTAATGCTCTGTAACACAATTTGTAAACTGCAAGGAGATTTGTTCTATGCCCCCAATCTACAAATAATTTAAACAGAAAATTGAAAAACAGTTTGCATCTTACTATATTAGATTTTTATCAGCTAGTGTGTTGAATTGGAACTACAATCATAAATAATTTTAGATTTTTAGTTATTCAATTCAGTCGTTGGAAAGATTGGATTTGTGTGTTTAATACTCTGGGTTTATGTTCAACATGTACATATCGTTGTGGAGTTACTGGACTTTTTTTCTAAGCAAGAGCTTGAGAATAACAATGCTTGCTTGCTTGTCTATGAGGAGCTTTTTCACAGAAGCAAATAAACCCCTAGGGATTGCTGTATTCGAATTTGGACAGCACCATTTCAGATGGACCTTTGGTTAAGGACTATGTTTCCACACTATCGAACACTGGCTGTTACCACATGCACATTGAAAATGTATTTTAAATCTGTCTGTAGGTGCAAAAGATAAGTCATTACGCTGACAGGTGAGGTGCTATCAGTTTTCTCAGCCGGGACAGAACCTTACGCTGGGTAGTCGCATTGAGCAGGGCTCCCAGGTGCCCTGCAGTAAGGGGTTGGAGCATCTGCGCTGTGCAAATCTGCCCTGACTGCTTCAGCTGCACGGCTCAAGCGAGAAATCAGCGGCAGAAAACGGGAAGTCTGTACTAGCGTATGCAGGAGCTCTTTTCCTTTTCCATCCATTTTGCTAGAGAAGTGTTATAGTAATTACCAGTAGTTTAAGAGTAATCTGCACAACAGTGTACATAGAGCACTTGGAGTGTTTGGAACTGCTGCCAATAAAAAAACCCTACAGTGTCAGTCACAGAATCACGCAGGAATTAGAGATCTTGCTCTGGGATGGCAAGTATTTGTGAGCATACAGAAATGGTGTTAAGCAATCTGCGTACTCAGAAGGTCCACAAAATTTTGAGGAAGTGGTAAATGGAATCCATCTGTTCTGAAACTACTCCATTTATGATCTCAGCAGAACAATGTATTTTCCATTTCCTGCAGTTTTAAAATCTTGTTATCTAATCCAACTTTCAGTAAAAACAAGGAATTCTTTTTTTAACAATTATTTTACTGGAAATTCCTTTTCTCCTCTCCCCTAGGAAATGGTTTGGATACCCTATGCATTGCTTCCATCTGATTGTCCCGGTGATTTCCTGGTGCTTTTCAGACACACGATGTCCAAAACAGAAACAGGAAGACCTAGGTGCAGTTAAGTAACTTGCTCAAGACTCTGCATAAAAGTGTCACAGGGCAGGGAGCAGAGTCCAGCTCCGCTGCCCAGTCCTGTGCCTCAGGTGTGTAATCACTTCTTGTCCAGCTGTATTCCTTATACTTGTCCCAGATTGCTGAAACTGGATTTAAACGCCGAGATGCCAAAAGCGTCGTAAGGGTTGAGGAGTCTCAGAAAATACACTTCCTATTTGCCTACCAGTATTCAAATCGGAGCTTAGCGAGTCAAATGAAGCTGTCATGCTTCTGGTGTATGTGCTGAACTGCTGCTCGCTCTGAGAGGGCCGGTTCAAGCACGCAGCCTACAGTGTGTAGCAAACGCCAGCAGGCTAGCAGTACGCAAATCAGACCGGCGGCGTTTGGTTGCTGCCGTGTTATCGCAGTAATGGTTCCACCGCGGGTGACTAATGCGTGGTTGTAGCCGGGCACACGCCTGCCTGCCACGGGCTGCCTGTGGTCACCTGTGACTAACGCCTCCCCAGATAACCCAAAAATCCACGGAAATTGGCATTTCTTCCTATCGCCTGCGCTGAGTTTTGGATTGGATCTATGTGTGGTAGAGCCAGGCCCGAACTGAGTTAGTGGCCAGATGCTCAAGGCTTGGTACACTGAGGAGTTGCTGCCAGCCCGGTGACGCTCACCCAGAACCGAGTGAGAGGGCTCGAGCGGTGAGTAAACGGTGGAATGGGAACGTGCAGCAGGATGGCCTCAGTGACGGCCTGCGAGGGTCCGGTCTCTCATCCCCCGGTGCAGCATGGCTGCTGGTACGTTTGGACCCCTGCCAAAAGCAACCCAACAGTGGCCAGATTTTAAAAAGCTGCCTGTCAAACCATTGTAGGGTCCTGGGCAGAAGTTTGTTTCCACACCTCTACAGTGTGTGTGCCCATGGGTATGCCCGCTCT
>NW_010231951.1:0-377 GCF_000690775.1 Eurypyga helias | reverse complement strand
AGCAGTGGAGCAGCCAGGTAATAATTAGTTCACCTTGATGATGGCCAAAGTTTTTCTGAATATTCCAGAGCTCCCTCATTGATAAAGATTGACTGGTTAGATCTGTGTCACCATTGTTACCATCATCCTCTCTCTCAGTCACTACAAATGGAGCTATTGTCTCTATCTCCTCTGTATCTGTCTTCTGGATGGCCCTGCTGCCTCCTCCTCCTCCTCCCCCTTTACCAGACAGCCTTATTTACATGTCCATTTCTTTTCCTGTACTGAGACAACTGACACTGGTGTTGGGTGACACTGATAATGACAATACTACACAGGGATTTGCATGGCTGCATTATACCCTGCAGTGTGTGCAGCCACAGTGGGAGGGAGAGCCA
>NW_010231950.1:15732-22110 GCF_000690775.1 Eurypyga helias | reverse complement strand
GGCCCGGGCGCGCTGCGCTGTGGGGAGCAGGACGCTGAGGTGAGCCGTGTCTGCAGGGTGAAGGGTCTGGGAGGAAACCGCTGCTGAGAGGGACCCTGGGGAGGCTGCACAGCTCCGTGCTGAGCAGTTCATCACCAGGGCTTACCTCTCCCAGGCTCACAAACGGTCATAACGGTTTAAACCCACCCAGCTCGACTCAGAACTGGAGGCACAATTTATAGCCTCTGTGATTTAGCACATCACTTCCAGGTCCTTCCGTTTTGTGTCCCTTTCCGTAGGTGCTTGCTGAGTCCAATCCTGGCCGATACGGCTTCCTCTGGCGCTGGTTTGATGAGGTCTATGTCCTGCTGGATTTGCTGCTCCAGCACCACTACCTGTCCAGGTGCAGCGCCTCCTTTTCTGAAAACTTCTATAGCCTGAAGAGGGTACCGATGGGAGATCACAGACAGCAAACCCTGGCCACTGCTGGCCTGCCAAAGAGCCAGCACTGGAAGTCTCTCCTCTTGCTGGTTCTTGCTCCTTACCTGAAAGGCAAACTGGAGAAACTAGTATCCAGCCTGAGGGAAGAGGATGAGTACTCCATCCACCCTCCGTCGTCATCCTGGAAGCGCTTTTACAGAGCCTTTCTAGCTGCCTACCCCTTTGTAATCATGACCTGGGAGGGCTGGTTCCTTATCCAGCAACTGTGCTATATCCTCGGGAAGGCTCAGCATCATTCACCCATGCTGCGGCTGGCTGGCATTTGCCTTGTCAGACTGACTGCAGAGGATATCCAGGCCCTGGAGAAGAAATTCACTGGAGCCACCTCAAGTCAAACACAGAGGTATGTCAGAACATGGCTCAGGAGCTGCTTTCTAGGGAGTCTGTGGGTGTGTTAATTTAGAAGTGATGCTGCAAGTAAAACTGCTGTGTTCTCCAGAAATTCTTGAAGATACAGTTTACCTCTAGCAAAATGTGCTCCAAAAGGGTATATCATTAGTGTAAAGAAGGAAACGAGTAGCAGGCATTAATTTCACATCATCTTGTGGTAGTAAAATTGCCATGTTTGGGGAGTCTTTTTTGGCACTCCAGACTTTATCCTGTTCAGTCTTTACCTGCACTCTTCTAAGTGCAGTAGACTGAAACTCAGCTCTTTGATTTTTTCTGAGCAGCAACTAGTCATGACCATGCTTCATGTCCTGGAGAATGATGATCCATGAGTGAAATGCTCTGAGGTCAAGATCCCCTCAGTGCAAATTCTTCCAATTTAGACATCTGAACAAAGCAGGACTTGAAGCTTTCTTAAAATACAAAGAATGTGGAAGAAACATCCTAGCAGATGCCTCATTACAAACATAGGATGTGTTCACCAATGTCCTTAGCATTAGGAAGCTGTATAAGGACCTGACACTCCCCGAGTCCTCTTCACCTTGGTTTGCAGATGGACAATGTGCAGTAGTAACGATTTCTCCACATCTTCTCTCTCTTGCAGCATTAAAACACAAGTGCTGTCAGCAGTGAGGAAAGCATTGAGTGGCATTGCCTTCTCCCTGTCCACCGGGCTGTCCGTCAGCGTCTTCTTTCTCCAGTTCCTGGACTGGTGGTACTCCTCAGAAAACCAGGAGACGATCAAATCTCTGACAGCACTCCCAACTCCTCCACCCCCCATGCACCTTGACTACGGGGCCGGCTCAGCTCTCTTACCCAAACTGAAGACCGTGTGCCCTCTGTGCCGCAAAATTCGTGTCAACGCCACAGCCCTGTCCACCTCCAGCTACGTGTTTTGCTACCGCTGCGCGTACAGTTACGTGAAGACTCACCAGCGCTGCCCGATCACAGGCTACGCCACAGAGCTGCAGCACCTTGTCAAACTGTACTCTCCCGAGAGCTGAAAGGCCTGCCCCGTGCTTCCGGAGAGACACGGCTCTGTGGCTAGCGGCTGGGTAGCAGGGAGCTTAACTTCACCCCTGCTTATGTCCCATAGGAGACTCTCAACCACTGCAGCTCATCAGTGAGCATTAAATCTCCTTTGAACTTGGCGTGGTGTCAGAGTTTTGCTGCCTTTGTGAATTCTGGTGAGGCTCTGCCCTTTGTTTGTTAGCTGTTCAAACATCCTGTGACAGTTTCAGAGGGATTGGACAGACAGCCACGATCTGTCAGCCAGCACAGAAATGCTTTCAAAGAGGAACTGAAAAGGAAGAACGTTGGTTTGGATAAGAGGAATGCAGATGTGAGGATCAAAGAGCATCCCTAGTAAAAGTCCTGCTCGAGGGCATGAGCCAGCAAATTAGAGAGGGAGGGAAAATTCCCTAGGTGAGTTATTTCTCCTGTAGCAGCTTTCCAGGCGCTTGTGCTGCCTGGGGCAAGCTCTGGCACCAGTGCCCATCAGAGAGGTAGAGACAGGCTTAAACCTCTGCTCTGACCATGCTGTTCTTAGGTCTCCCTGCCTTTTCGGGCTACTCGCCTTTGAATTGAGAACATCACACCCCTAATTCCCTTCAGCAGTTCTAAATTAAGACTTTTGACTCTTTAAAAGAACAGGGGGTGATGTGTGCAAACAAGGATATGAGAGGGACATAGCATTTTCTGCACAAGGGAGGAAAATGACAAACCAGATTAATCCAGCAGCCGTGCTGAATTGTGAGAGTTGGGCTTTGTTAAATGTCTTTGAAACTGTTATTATCTGCTTTTATAAAACTTCTTGATTGAGAACCTAACTTCTTCTTTTCTGAGGATTGGAAAAACCTGAGTTTGCTCCTCTAGGGGCTCTGTTTTCATAAGGGAAGCCAGACTAAAGCTGCTTTCGTCTTTGCAAATGATGCTAGTGCATATAAGATTAGTCTTGTAGGCTGGGAATCTTTAATGTCTGTGATTGATTTAAGTATTACATTGCAATTATTCCCCTCCCAGCCACGTAGCACGTTGTATCATGAGCATCCCTTCACTGAACAGAGGAGAACAGAAAGCATGTGTGATGTTACAGCTGGTTCTTGCTCCCCCCTGCCTTTTCACGCAGGCAGGCTGTTCCCTGGCTCAGCTCTCAGGAGCAGCAGTTTGCTGCTCCAAGCACCACGGTGACTTGGCGTAAATGAGTATGAAGAGCAGAGTTTGCTGCACAAAGTACATGGTCTTTCCAGACTGAGATATGTTCTAACGTTTAATCCGCGACCTCATTTCCCCCCCCACTTCAGCTCTGCTTCAGAAGAGAAAAATCTCTAATATCCTCCCTCACCTCTAAGCAAGATAGCCAAGTTACTGTGTTTTCCCAGGTTATTCAATAATTTGCATCCTCCCAAAGACGGAAACACCTACTGTAACAAATCAGATTTGTCCCCAGTGCTTGTCTTATTACCTCTATACAACTTCCAGACCCTTCTACCTGTGCCACTCTGGAATAATAATAATATCTGCCCCATTTCTCCTTTCTTCAGTAGTTGTGGCATACATAAAGACACCTCTCTTCCTTCAGAACGCCAGTAAGAGTACACACTTCTTACTGGAAAACAAAGCACATCAGGTGTGAGATTTCCTGAGACTTCAAATCACTTTTAACATAGCTGGCTTTGAGTTCACATCACTTGCTACACCAGGTTTGCTTCATACACAGAGATCATCTCTCATGAAAAACCAGCACCCAAGATGCTCCACAGTCTTCTAATAACCCAATTAGACACACATTGGCCTGGTTGGTTGTCCTGACTCCAGTGCAGCCACTTGTTTAAATAAGCACTGAAGGGTTTGCCTGAGAAGCTGGTGTCAGGATAGGTTTATTTTCCTTTTATCCCTCCTATACTTTCCAGATTCTCTGGCTGCTGCTCAGCGAGAAGCTGGGCAGACCTGAGATGGAAGACTGAGGACGCTGCTGCCCCCACCAGCACTGCAGAGCTCCTGGGCAAATTCTGCACCATCCTCCCCTCTAATCCAGGGGGATTGACTACCTGATGAACAGCACAAGAGGGTCTCTGCCCCTCCTTCTCCCAGGGTGGCCCACCCATCAGGCCCTGGCTGCCTTGCACTCCACCTCTCCTGACACTACACTGCACTGCAGCCTGTCCTGCCAAACTTGGATTTGGCCAACTCCATGGCAGCTCCGAGACCTGCACAGAACCACACTTCAGTTACTGCTGTTAATTACTCTATTGAATGCTAAATTGCTCTTTAATGCCTAGCTAACAGGCACACCACCACAATGACAGGCTCAGCAGTTACCTGGCCGATTTTGTGACTGTTCCTGCAGAATACCAACTTGGATTTGACTGTTTCTCTAATCCTCCTGTCCTTACTAGCCAAATAAATACCTGTTCATGGGGTTTATTGTCCAAAACAAACGGTATGAAACAGATTCTGGTTATACAAACATTCCCATTCATCTGTTTTTTAACTGTAGTCATGTTATTAAAGCCACAGTGGTCTAAAGATAGGCAAGAAAAGATTTTTTCCCAAGGAACACCAACTTTATTAAACCAACCTTTGGACTTACACACTAATTTGTGACTTTATACAGCCATGTATCATATGTGCATTTGGATGTGTTGTTCTGTTGCTTGATACAATTCCATCCACATTAACAGCAGCACTGGACTTGCCCAATATATTGGTGTCAGAACTTGACTTTACAAGTCTTTTAGAAAATGCTTAGTGAAATATAGAGAGTCTTAAAGAAATCAGTGCATTAGCAACAGAGTTGCTTTCCCTGCTTCCTTAACAGAAACCACATGGCTTCTCCTATTAAGAGAAAACCACTATGCTCCTAGGTACATACTCCCCGTAGAAGCGTCCTTCTCCACAGGAAGAGAGGTAAAGCTGACACCAAGACCTGGAAGAGAATAAAAAACTAGATTAGAGAATAGGTCCGTATCTTTTCCTGCACTTGCATGATTAGCCCAGCCTTTCCCCCCCAAGCCCAAGCCCTCAAAGGGCTGCACTTCATCCAGAGCAGAGCACCAGATCCAAGCCTGACACCATAACCCACTTCCAAAACCATTCCTGCCTGTATGCTGGCAATCACTACAGGAGAATGCGGCTGAATCAGTGGGTCTGTAGGACAGACAGCCCAAAATCCCATGTTACGGAGTCTGCACTGCATTTACAGAGGAGATGGAGTGGCAGAGTATCTGGGGTTCCATAAGCCACATTGCACGTTGGAGAATAAACAAGAAACCCCTCTCGCTGCAAGCTCAGTACTAAACCCAGCGTTGCAGCAAGATACGCAAATCCAAACAAGTATTTGCACTCCTCACTTTTCAAATCAAGGTTTGGGTTTTCTGCTGGTAAAAGAAATTGCTAAAAATCCTTAATATTTTTGCAATATTTTTTAGGGTGCATCCAAAAGGTTTCAAGAAGCAGCAAAGCCGTTTACTCTAGATGAGCTTAGCCTAAATAAGCTCAGAGAGAAGATTACATGATCATGCCCTGGTCAGAGCAAAGACACGGAGTCTCCGCAATACCAGGTCAGAGTATGCTTCACTCATCATTGCTTTGGGCAAGTTTTCCGGTCAGTAAGGAACTCGCTCCCAAGTCAGGAACTAGAACAGGTTCTAACAAACACACGCACCCCTCTCCAGCCCCAAACACCACAGATTAACTTGGGTTCTGGGTTAATTCTTTTCAAGATCACGTGGCTTTCTACAAGACAGGGTTTGCAGTAAGTTAACATTGACCCCTGGGAGATGAGACAGGAGAGGCTGTTACAAAACTGAAAAACTGAGCCCCGAGTTGCTACTTCTACCTTCCGTACCCACCTCCAGCAGCAGAGATGTCGTCTCTCCACACAGAGCTTGGGTTTTCAGCTGTGTGTGTGAGAAAGCCATGTTGGTAGAGTAACACACACAAACCTTCCTGTTTCCCCATCCCAAACACCATTAGCTCAGCCAGCAAACCCCCTCCTGACACATCTATACAAAATGCGACCCCACACGGCACGGGAGACTTCAGACAGGAGCTGTGGGTGATCCGCAAGCACGCAACAGCTCAAAGGAGCTGGTTTAAGTTTTAGGCTCATCCATGAATTAAGGGTTTGGGTTTTTCCTCCTTATCCCCTCCTACTGTTACAGATAACGAGGGGATGAAGGACATTTAGCAAGGGAGCAAGGTAAGGGAGGGGGGTGACATGCCCGATAGAACGGAGATGGAGCTAGGGAAGGCAGGAGTTGGGATTCCAGGGAGGTCGAGGAGAGCCAGTACCATGCAAAAAAACCGAGAAAAAACTGTCATACCTATAAATGCTGCTGGTCAGTAGCTCTCCAAGGGTCCAGATCCTATTTTGATCTAACCCTTCCCTCACACCACCCATTTGCTCCCTATTTCCCATCTCCTTCCCTGCATCCCCCTAGGCCCCTTGTTCTTCAGTGCCCAGTCTCTGGCCCCAAATGCTCTACCCCTGCCTCCTGCACCCCCCTA
>NW_010231950.1:11008-15715 GCF_000690775.1 Eurypyga helias | reverse complement strand
CCTGCTCACCCCTTCAGCCCTACCTCGGCCGAGTTCACTCCCCAAGCCCCTTCCGCACTCCCTCAGCCTCTCTGCACCGCCCTTGCACACCCCGAGCCCTCAGCTGCCGTGCCCCGGTCCCTTTAGCCCCCAGGCCGCTCTCCCCCAGACTCCATAGCCCCCAGGCCCTCTCCCCCCGCCACGCTCCCGCAGACCCCACTGGGCCGAGGCGGAGCTGCCCACCTTTGTCCCACCCCCCCGGGGGCAAATAGCCAATGGCAGCGCGCGGCACTGCCGGCCGGGCTGGGTGGGCGCCAATAGGAAGGAGCGCTCCGGGAGTTCTTTTCCCGCCCTGCGGAAGCCGGCGGTGCGCGGTCTTTCCGTCGCAGCCGCCATCGCGGGGGCTGCTTCGCAATCCCTCTTCCGTTTCCTCGGAGTCACGGCTCGCTGAGCCGAGGCCGAAGGATATAATAAGTCACTGCCTCAAACGTCGTCCAGTCCTGAAGGCCCGGCTCTCCCGGCTGCACGCTGTGTAGCAACAGCCTCCCTCCCACAAGCGGCAGCGTGACAGATGTGCGATCGCCCCGAAAACGCCTCAGAAAAAAAAGCGGGAAATAAATTTTTTAAAATTGTGAGAGAAATAAAAATATTCCAACTATTGAACAGAAGATGCTTTGGAAGGAAAACTATCACGATTTAATACATAAAATAAAACGTTTGTTTAAGGCCAGATGGGTGAATTCAGCCTGTTGTTTTAAAGCAGTAATTGGGTTCCTTGGAGGAATTTGGTTCTGGTGAGAACCCCATCTGGAGTGCTGCGCCCAGCTCTGGAGCCCTCAGTACAAGAAAGACATGGACCTGCTGGAGTGAGTCCAGAGGAGGCCATGAAGGTGCTCTGAGGGCTGGAGCCCCTCTGCCATGGGGACAGGCTGAGGGAGCTGGGCTTGTTCAGCCTGGAGAAGAGGAGGCTCTGGGGACGCCTCGTTGTGGCCTTTCAGTACTTAAATGGGGCCTGTGAGAAAGATGGGGACAAACATTTTAACAGGGCCTGTAGCGACAGGACAAGGGGTAATGGTTTTAAGCTAAAAGAGGGGAGATTTAGACTAGATACAAGGAAGAAATTTTTCACGCTGAGGGTGGTGAGGCACTGGCCGAGGTTGCCCAGAGAGGTGGGAGAAGCCCCATCCCTGGAAACATTCAAGGTCAGGTTGGATGGGCTCTGAGCAACCTGATCCAATTGAAGGTGTCCCTGCTCACTGCGCGAGTGTTGGACTAGATGACCTTTAAAGGCCCCTTCCAGCCCAAACCATTCCATGAATCTCTAATTCCTCCTGATGGGCAACGGTTTGCAGCAATTCCTGCGTGCACACGTGCCTGCTTGGAGATATATTTCACGTGGGGTTCCTGGGGAGGGGGTCTCTGACTCTTGAGGGACCTTGCTGTGCCAGATCCAGAGGAGGATCCACTCAGGGGCAAAGGCAGCCTGGCAATGGTGAAAGTACGTAGGGAGACTCAAAGTTCAGTGCATAAAATCTCTTAAACCACTCACGCACCTCAGGGTTTCATTCTGACAGCGCAGCCCCCAGAGGGTAAATCTGCAAGGCAGGTATGTCTGCATTTTCCATCCCCAGACACAACACGAGTGCCTAATTCTGCTGTCTGGTGGAGAAAAGGAAAGGAAGTAGTCCACTCTTAAGTTGTAAGTGCAACACTCATACTGGTTTTATTCAGACCTCCAAATAAATTTGCCTTTAGGATGTCAAACCTAATAGTTTAAACATTCTTACTTTTCCAACTTCAGGAAGCTGGAAGCACTTTCCATTTTTTTTCCTTAACGTACAAGGAAAGACTATGCCCGTGGCTCCTTTCCTAACCCCCAAACCTCAACACTTAATCATGCCACACCTGTCATGTGAGGATCACTGCCATTTAGTATGATCAGAAATATTTAAATGCACTTGAATTCACATTTAAATTGTTGCTGAGTAAGTTTATATCTACTATATGCTCAGATTTTCTCCCCCTGGGGACTAAATTGAGGGTCTGATTTTTTTTTTTTTTGAGTTGTCCATATCATGCATAAAAAAAATCTGTGGCTGAATGTAAACCTTTATTTAATAAAGTTTAGTGTGGTGACCAACTAGTTTGTTTACTTCTCATTCTGCTTCTTCCATGAATATTTTCAACATTCCCTGTCCCCTGTTGAACCAAACACTGTGCCCTGGTGTGAACCACAGTTTAACCCATTGGTGCCACCTCCTCCCTGGTGTGAACCTCAGTTTAACCCACTAGGCTTTCATGGTGACTTTCCATGTTCGTTTGAGCAGCACTGGATAGTTTGTAAAAGTGGTGAAAATTCAGCCTGTGGTACGGATTACTCCAGCTTCCTGGGTATGATGCAAGGCTGCAAGTGGGAGTTGCCTTAGATTTTTCATTTGCGTAACAAAAACAGCACAGGAATTCCACATGGAACAAAGTAGTGAATTTATTAAGAGTTCATCCACATCCTCACACTTTGGCACTTAAGGCTGTTTAAAAATACCATGAATGAACAAAAAAGCACACAGCTAAAACCCAACCTATTTTCTGAGTACAGAATAGAAGGCATTTAACCTTTTCTGTTAGACCACTGCTAGAAATTCCAGAAGTACCAGCAGCTGAAGATGGTTGCAGAACAGATTTCAGCTCTGTTGTTTGCTTCCAACAGGCCCCTGGCACATTTCTAACACAAGTGACTGACAGCTGGACCTTGAAGCTTTCATCATTATCATCTGAATGGGGGCAAAGAAAGGATTTACCCGATCTGGGGATTACTCAGATGGGCACTTTCCAAATTTCCCAGGCAAATGTCCCCCTCTTCTCATGCAGTTTCTGCTCCTCCAAAGTTGTCTCCAAATGATTCCGTGCCTTGACAATGGCACTAGATTTTCCTCCTGGGTCTCACTTTTCCACATTTCTCAGCGGTGTTTTTTCCCCACATTCAGCCTTTTTTGGTGCTTTTCATGTCCTCATGCCTGAGAGAGAGGTTTGATCAGCCCATAATCCATGCACCTTGTGAGGCAATCACATGCTACATTAATGATGTGCTGCTTCTTGGGGTCATCTGCTTGCTTGCTGGTGTAAGTCAGAATCTCTAGGAGCTCTGTCTCCACCAGCTTCTTCGCAAGGTCTTTGTCAGCACTGATTAAGTTGAAAGCAATGACGAGTCCTCGGTGCTGCACTTCCATGTTATCATGCAAGCATAGTCTCTGTAGGATTTCAAGCCACTGGGTGGTCTTCAAGGGAGAGAGAGATCATTAGTATCGGTCTGAAGAGTACCTCAGCCAAGAATGTGAGTTTGGCAGGGCACTTCTCAGCAGAAGGAAGCCCAGGGACTCACCTCTTCAATACTCATGTCAGGTACGGTTATTTGATTCTTTAACTAAGGAAACCTGACTCCAAACTTTTGAACCCAGTTTTTGTTATGCTAAAGTCAGAAGCTTTCATGGCACTAGCGCCACACGAAACACGTTTCATGCTTAGACTGCTGCATAATCTCTGTGCAAAGCAGCTGATCAGAGTATTGACACAGCTGACATGACCAGAAGCAGACCACCTCTAACAAGGTTTGGGTTTCAGGTTATTTATCAAAAGCTTTAAGAGCCTATAGAATAATATTCTGCATTCCTAACCTTGGTTGACAGTTAGCATCCTGGACTTAGCCTGAGGAATGGCTATATAGAAATGTTTCAGCTCTGAGATGAAGTCTAGTATAAGGGCAGGCTTTACATTGTGCAGGGATGGACAAAGAGCATGCACACCCAGATCTCAGCCTCACTACCAAACTGGTGGGCCACATCTTCCTTTTACGAGGCATTTTCATGACCGAGCCGGGCCCCTTCAAGCGCAGGTCTACACTGCCAATATCAGACTCATGGTCTTACCACTTCAGTCATCTTAGAGCAGAGTTTCTTTTGTGATGCTGTAAGCATGGCCAGGGCTCCCGCCGCTGCAACCTGGACTTTCTCATCATCCTCACCACACAGTAATACCACCAATTTCAGCCGGTCATTTCCATCAGCCACAAACCACTCTTGGACCTAAAAAACCCACAAACCCACGATATCCACAGACAACACATTTAGGAATGCCTCTTCGCAGGGGCTCACAAACTGGTGCATGCAGCCAAGTCTGACGCGCCCAGCAAGTTACCTCCTTGTTGACCACCAAGTTGCACATGCACTCTGTGGCTGCCTGTCGCAGTTGGTCGTGATTCTCAAACATATAGTTTTCAATATCTGGCAGGGCCCTCTCTTTGACTATCTTCATCCTGTGTTGAAGAGCAGTCAAACAAAAATCATCATGGGACAAGCAATAACCAACTTACAAAATACTAACTGCAGAGAGGGAAGGCCTTGAAACAAATCAGCGTCTGCAGCACTGGAGCGTTGGCATGTGCTTTATTATCCTCTATCTAGTGCAGATTAGGTTCCTATCTTTCCTCTTTCTAGAGGAAAATGTGCTAGTCCTTTCCTCCTGGTTAATTTTATGAATCTTTTAGTTCTGAGATCTTTATAGCTCTGCCAAAAGTAGCTCAAACTGACCAGTCTTCATAGTCCTACAAGAAAGGGCCTGAACTGAAGTTCACATTCATTCCTAAGGAAGAAAGAAGGTCAAAAAGCAGTTAGACTCACCTAAGTTTATCACTTCTTCCTGAAAAGTTTGTGAGGCCTAACAAAGCCTCGTAGT
>NW_010231950.1:0-10980 GCF_000690775.1 Eurypyga helias | reverse complement strand
TCAGCAGGCTGACAAGGGGCCTCACCACCTCGTACACCTTAGAAGAGAAGGCATGTCACTGTTTTTCCAGCTCTCAGATCATGGCAATATTAACTTGCTAAAGGAATTACCAATATTTTTTTATTATTTGTATTTTAAACTTACCCTTTCCCCTGGGAATGCTATGTCTGGATTGGAGATAGCAGCAATTTTTGCCAGAGCATGAGAAGCCTTGATCTTGCCAACTTCTGTGCCTTCCACAGCCAGAGGTATCAGGGCCTAGTGACACACAGGAAAGCATTCAATGCCTCTGAGAAGATTTACAGGATTGCCTTAATATACTAAGTTTATAAAATAAGTTTACAATATCCTAAAACTGTGGCTCTTGAAGAAATGGGTCTGGATGGTAGCCCACAGGCTTTTGTTCTCAAATAGGCACCACAGCAGAGCTTGTAGCTCTCATGTAGTTGTTTAAAGAAGATTGATTCTCTGGATGCTTGCAGAGAAAGAATTGGAGCGTCCTAACGCCAGGGGCTCACCGAAACATCTCATGTTTTTCTGCCACATTGCCTCACTGTAGACACACTGCAGGCTCCCAGCAGACATTAAATGCACGTCAGGTTGGGCTGCAAACATTAAAGTAATCACCTTTCCACCACCTTGAGCAACAACGGTCCCGCGGTCCTTGGGGTCTTCACACAAGGCAAGAAACACCCTGCAGAAGCACAGCACCACTTAGTGAAACAGCCACGCAGGAGGGCAATAACCCACGTTAAACCTCATGGAAGGGGGCTAAGGTTTTTCAGAGGTGCCAGATCCACTGGGTAAATTCCAGATGTTTAACCCACTGCCCACAGCACTCTAGGAAGAAGCAGTAAATGGCACAGTAAAGTTTCCAGGCCTGAAAGACAAACCCTATTCCAGCCAAAACCAGCACAGAGGACTAGAAGTTCAAAATGCATCCTAGCAAGGCAGCCCTGTAAGCCAGCTTCAAGGTCAGAATGTGGATTTTCATGACGTTGCTTAAGAAGAGCTTTGATTTTAAATCTTTTCTCCACCTCCCTTTCACGTTGCCCCCATAGGCAGAATGCACCACCCCACTAAGCAAGGAGCCAGCCCAGACACCCATCTCAGTAGCATGCAGGCTGGCCAGTGCTCCCAGCTCCCACGACAGCAATGAAGGCACCTGGCGATGAGCTCCTTGCTCTGGTCCGTCAGTATGGCACTGTCTGCCTTCACCATGCAGGCCAAGGCAGAGACGACACCGGCTTTCAGCAACCGCTTCACCCGCTTCACCACAAAATCCTTCTTGTCCTGAAGGGGGGACATTGGAAAGGGATTAGCCCCTTAGGACTTGCCATCCTGCTGGTGACAGCCAAGCCTGGTTGGAGAGCAAAGCAATTTCAGCCTCAGACATGGGAGAGCTGAGGTCTGAGACAATGGATACACCAAAGAAACTCTTCAGACCCAAGCATCTCCTCCCAGCTCCCCGGCTGCAGACAACCTACCTTCGGATGTTCCTCAGGCACATGCTGCTTGGAGAACTTTGCCAGTTGCACCAGCTCTGGGACCAGCTCCTTGGTATCGTAGCTGTTGGTACAGTTCACCAGCGCAGAAGCCACAGAATACAAGATAGTTTTGTCACTTGTCTGCACAGAAAAATAGAAGCTTATGTGAGGGTGAGAAGGACACGGCAAGGAAACAGGTCCCTTAGGACTGCCGCTGTGGTGTGTTCTTAAGCTCATCCCCAGCTTTATAGCCCACAGCAGGGAAAACACAAAGTTTTTATGGTCAAACAGGCTGTTTGACATCATCAGATGCTGTAAACACCTCTATGACTTTGGTTTTCATGCAGTTGCTGACAGTAGAGATAAGAGCAATCTTTCTCAGCCTTGGGAGAAGATGAGGATGATAACAACCTTGAGGTGTCTCCATGGCACAGGCAAAACTGACATTTTGCTAAACTAGAAGTGAGGGGTCGGGGTCACAGCTCCTCCTGCCTGGGAAGATAGTGTTGGGCTGGGGAGCTGGGACAACTTGATGCTACCAGAGGAATGAGGGAACAAGGTAACGAGAGAGACCTTGGCTAATTCAAACATAGCTTGCAGGGCTGGCTCATCTTCAACAAAGTCATCTTTCACATCTGCATCGAGGGTTAGATACGCCAGCCCTTCCACAGCCCATTTCCTGGTGCGGGTGTCAATGCTGGTGTTACACAACCATCTGGAAAAGAGAAAAATATCCACATTTCTGTCTTGGCAACCAGGACTCATTTCTCTGGGACAAGAGGGAGAAAAAACAGATATTGTGGTGGTTTCAGGCCCAAACATGCACTCGAGTTCTGCTGCAGCTCCTAAGGACTGTGGATGTTTCCCTTGATACAGGCCCTTCCTTCTATGGCCCAGCTTGAGGGATCTAAATGCTGCAGGGGAAGACAGACCAGGAGAGCTACTCAGCACTGCTTTGCCTTCACCACCACATGAAACATGTGATGCCCTGCTATCTGGTGCCAGCAGCAATGATCACCAATTCAGTCACTCCCTAACCTCATCCCACCTCCTTGGTTAGTCCATCTGGTAAATTCACCTTCGAAAGGTTCTTGTGCACATTCCAAATAGTGCTCGGTTAGGCTGTACCATTCTGGTAAAGAGGGAGGCACCGTGTCTGGCGTCTCATATGGGAAGCGAGTGAGGGAGAAGGCTTATCTGGATAGAGGCAGGAGGAACATATGGTTGATGGAGAACAGAACTCCAGGTCCCAGCACAATGGCTCTGGGGACACTGTTAGCTGTCAGGCAGCAACAGTAAGTGAGGGCAATGTGTGGGCAGGATCTCTGGAGAAAGGAGTGTGTTGAATTTTGCAAAGTATGGAACAACGGAAGAAAAAAGTAAAATTACTCACTTTCGGCACTGCTTGGCTAACTTCTCAGTGGAGCCCTCAGCAAACTGACGCAGACCATAATCTGTACCTCCTGCTGAGCCCAGCTTGCAGAGACCCTGAGGAGAATGAAGAGGATACCCCAGTGTGAAAGGGTCATTAACCCTCTAGTATTGCTGCCCCAAATCAGCCTAATCCCATATCTAAAGTTTGAAGTCAGGTCTAACAAAAAGCAAGCATTCTAATCGTTCAGTTGATCATTCAGCTTGTAGCACAGCAAAGCGAAGTTTTGTGTTCTTAGGGAATGTCTTTAATGGAAAATTAATCAGTTTTGCCTTCAAAGTTACCAGTAATCCATGTGGTCTCCTGGTCTGCCATCTCCCCCTCCTTGTAGGGGAAGGCACCATAAAGCATTCCCCAGCTGAGGTGAGTGAACCCAACATGTTCTCAGGATCTCCTCCCCTCCAAAGTCTGGGGTTAAGCTGGTGCATGTGGCAGGTGATAGAGGCAGGGGCTGCCATCCTTACCACCAGTGCTCGGATTTTGATCTTCTCATTCTTGGTCTTCTTGTAGATCTCTTTCAGGAGCGCCACCCCATTGGAGATGATGAAGGTGGCCCGGCTTAGCTTGGTGGAGGCATGGATAAGGGCTTCCACTGCCACCAGCTGGTCGATCTCCCTCTCGGACCCACACAGGGCCACCATCATCTCCATGACTCCCTTCATGCCAAGAAGCTTGTTGCCTAAGTCAAAGGGCCCTTGCAGAATTCCAGACACCATCTGGATGGCATGGAGTGTTTTATCCATGTTCTGTGGGTCAACTTTGCTCCTGCATGGGATAAAGGGAGTCAGCATGTGGAACAGCAGTTGCTTACAGTTCTCATTCCCTTGGGCAGGGAATACCCTCCCTCAGATCAGGAACTTATATAGGGACACCACTGAGCCCAAATTCACGGAAAGGCTGTGATCAGCAGGGAGGAGCACAACACGAGGATCCCAGCTGACAGATCCAGCAGGACCTCAGGCAAATCATTATCTCCCAGGGCCTCAATTTGGCATCAAAGTGGCTTACAAGAGCCTCATCTCGTTCCTAAGACTGCTCCTGCACCTCTGGGCCAGCTCAGCCCCCGTAAGCCAGCCCCAACTCACTTGATGTACTCCTCGCAGATCACTCGGTAGTTGTCACGCTCCGGGTCGCAGCGCAGGTCATCGTAGAGTTTATTTAGGAGGACGGAGGCTGTCAGCTGTGTGTTCTCTGTCAGCGGCAGGCAGTCAGGCATCTCAGGAATCTGGCCCACCACTTTCAGTATCTTTTTTAAGCCTGGAAACAATGGAGTGATACAGCTGTTAAAGGGGAGAGGGTCTGTACAAAATTAAAAATCCTATTCATTGGTTTCTTGCAATGAAATAGCCAGCTTGGACAGTTTTCAATTACTTAGCGGCCTACCCACATAAGCCTTAAACAAAGAAAGCACTCATTTACTGGTCAGGAGCTTCTGCTGGTGACATTACAGGTTTGTAGCATCAAGCTTTTACCCAGCTCTCAGAGTAAGATAAGCAAAATGGTGCATTTGGTTCCCGTCCGGATCAGTTATTTTTGTTGGGAGGCATTAAACCTACTGATCTCCAAGGCTGGAGGCTTTGACCGCAGAAAAGTCAGTGACTTACAAGTGATTCTGGGTGTCTTAATGCTCCTTTTGCTACTGTTATTAAATAACTTCCACCAAAATGGTAACACACACACACACCAGAATCGGTATAAAAACACACCCCACACAAATTCCTCACCCCTTCCAGTTTTAGAAATGACCACTTTAAGCATCCAGCAAGCTCAGCAGGTGCCCATCTCATTCTGTCTAAGCTAGACAATTTATCCAAGCCAAATCCTCCTAACATTAGCAAATGCATTGGAATAAACTAACTGGAGAAGTTAAGTGCGTCCTTTAGAAAATTCTTGTTCTCATGCAGTTTTTTTCGCTTAACCTTAAAACTCTTTCCTGCTAATAAGTCTAACTTTGCTGCAGGATTTCATGCACCAAAAAAAAAGCCAGAGAGGATTAATTTGATAGAGAGGATCAGTTCCACAGGTGTTCAGGCAAGAATACACAACTCCAGAGCTCCCAAACCAGAACAAGGATGGAACGGAAGGACTCACCATTGTCGATGACAAAGGTGGTCCTGCTGTTGTCATGGTCTTTCAGGTCCTTCCTCGGTATGTTCTTGTTAAGGAGGTTGAGAGCTCGGTCTCGTCCCTGCCCAGATACGTTCTTACTGACCAGCATATCCAGCAAACGCATTGTGATCATCCTCAAATCTCTTTTAGTATCTACACAGAAGCAGGGCAGTAGCAGCCAGTTACAAAAGAAAATCTTTGGAAGCTGGCAAACCTAGTGAAAACTGTTCAAAGCCATTGCATGGCTGGAACATAAGTATTTAACACCATGAAGACAAGAGCTGTGTGTGAGTTATCCTGCACAGCTGAAGGGTAAAGTCCCCATTTCACCAAAGAACAAGGAATAAGGTGGACATCCCAGGAGAAAAGCCCTCCCTGCTCGCCCCGCTTCTCCTCTGGCAAGACCACCCGGTCATGCATGTTACCTAGCACTACAGCCTCCTCCTTCCCGTGATGCTCCTCCTTCCCCTGGCCCAGCAAGCAGTCAGTGATGGTCTGCAGAAGGCTGCAGACAGCCAGGGAGATTTCTTCATTGTCTACTGACATCCACATACAAATGCGGTCGATGCCCAGGTAATGGAGAATGGCAGTGGCCTGGCTCCAGAGAGGAGAGAGCAGGGCAGCCGTTAGCAAAGGGTACCAGCCTTTCCTTCCTGCACGCTTTGGAAAGGTCAGCCTCAGCTTGTACAAAGAAAGTATTTTTCTGGGTGAATCCCAAGTCAGTGCAAGGCAGAGTTTTGCTCTTCATCCTTATTTTCACTTATTATAAGAGAATTTAACAAAAATTGCCTTATTTTACCTAAAATCTAGAGTTGCCAGTGATGCAACAGCCTATTTCCAAGGAGGATGTTGAGATGAGCATGGCTGGGTTTGGAAGAGGCCCTCACACAAGGCTGTTAACAGAGAGGCCGTTTGGTGCCAGAAGCCTGTCCTGGCTCTGAGCAAACCCAGTGCCCTGCACAGCCTGTCCCCATGAGCGGTGGCACTGCAGTAATTCAAGGAGGCATGCTCAGAAACACACTGACCTAGCGGGCTTTGCAGAACAGCCTTTTTGCACATGACAACAGCTAATCCTTCAGAAACAGAAAATAGGTGTCCGCAGCACTGGATTTTTATCCAGTAGATTTTAATTTTTCTTGGGCTACAGTTCCCCATGCGCCTTTGCATCATTACGCTGACACGCATGTTCATTTTGCACAAGTTCATCTTCTGCTTCCAACCACGTAACACAGCCAGGGCTTCCTATGACCTGTTCTACACTGTAACACAACTGTCTCGGTGTAGGGTAAGATATTAGCTGGCCCAGAGACCTCTGTGAGTTGCCTTGGGTCCCTTCCCAGGAACCTTAACTTTCTTGTAGGCCCTCTCTGCTTTCCTTCATCTAAGCTTTGGACAAAACTTTCCCAAAGTTAGTTATTTGTTGCATTTCTGACACCTATGATGAAGGATGTGGATTTGATCCAGCCATGCTCACCACCACCTAGGTGGTAACAACTTGGTGTAAGTTTACTTCACCAGCACACAGGAAGGCACCATAGGGAGCACATAGAGCTTTGACCCCAGAGATCAGGAGCACAGTAACAGGGGCACTTTCAATAGTGTGTCTTAACCCCACTTGCATAATTATTTGTATTTTTCCCCTCAGAATTTAAAATTTCGTTTGTAAGATTTCATCTTTTCCTGCAAGAACCAGAAAAAAAGAGAAGAAATCCCCACTGCTCACAAACGTCATGAACTATTGCAATTTCCCACTTTCCCAGGTGCCATGCAGTGAATGTCTTGAGCACCCAGTTACTTACCCGAGCCTTATGTCCTGTACACATGCCTGAAAGCGTCCTCACGGCTGCCAGGATCAGCTCAGCATTTTTGGTTTCTATCAACTGCAGCAGCAAGCTGATCCCATTGTTCTGGAAAATCCTCTCCGCACCTGCTTCTTCCCTCCCCAGGACTATGAGGTTGTTGGCAGCCTGGGTGGGAGACAGAAGAACCAGAGGTCAGTGGCACAGCCCTGCTAGCAGCCTCCAAAACACCTTGTGCAGCTCTGGGATGTCCCAGTGGGAGCTGTGGGGTGGCCATCTCCTGATAGATGAAGGAGACCAGCTCTGACCCCACCAGTTTCTCCAGGAACACCAGGGGACTGGCTTCCCTCTGCCCAAGAAAAGTGGGTCACTGCATGGAGGGAAACAGGGGGAAGGTGGCAGAGAAGTCCAGCCTGATCCCACCTTTGGTGTTTTGGGAGTTTGCTCCACCTTCCCACAGAACAAGTTTGATGCCTCTTAGGGGCATTTCTCCTCTCAGTTGTCTCTCTGAGCGCAGTTCATTTCCCAGCTCCACACCTCATCCTCCATCCAGAGAGGCAGGGAAGGGAACACAGCCTTCTGCTCCTCGGTGTGGCCTCTCACATTACACAGCAATTTGTCCTGTCAAGTCCAGGACAGTTCTCACCTTTTCTCGCTTTTCTTTCTCGCTGTTCTCATCCAGCAGGATTTCAAACATCTTCTGCACCCTCGAGTCCGTGGAGAACTGGATGTGCAGCTGTGCCAACAGAGAGGGGTATCAGACAGAGAAAACTGAGGGGCAATTTTCCTTTATCACTTCAAGGACACCACACACCCCCAAACCACAGACACTCTGAGCTGAGTAACAAAACGGGTGTCACTTCCCAGAGAGCACCGATTACCCACCTCAGACTCACTGGCGTGGGCAGAGCCTGGCCTCAGCCACCATCTCTGAGACCTCACAGTATCTCGTGATGCAGGGACTTCACAGCAGCACCCACGCAGAGGTGACTAAGTCAGTGTGATGGCTGCCAGACACAGTCCAAAGCTGGTCCAGTGCCTTGCCAAAACCTTACCAAGACATGCAGGACCAGGCCAGCCTCAGGCATGAGCTGCTATGCTGCTTAATTTAAGCATTCAACCTGATCCTCGAATTTATGTGCATCAAGTATGAACTTCCAGTTGATCGAGCCTATTTATCCCCTGATATTGTTATACGAGTTTCTAGTATGACCAACAATCCACCAGAGTAACCTGGAGCAAGGACTTCCCACACCTGGTCTGTGAACCTGGGATACCCCAGTGTGTACCTTCTCCTGGATGTTGGCCCCCAGCCGCCTCAGTGTCTCCTGGAAGTTTTTGTTGCGGGGTTCGATGGTGGCACATTTCTGAGCATCTTTGAACGCTTGGTCCAATTTCCCCAATTTTTCCAGAGCTTGGCTGCGCCGGTACAAGGCTTTGATATCCGAAGCATTGATGTCAATAGCTGGGAAAGTGATCCAAAACACCAGGCATCAGAGTTTGCCTCTTGGAAATCGCCCGTGTAAACTGTGATTTGCTTTACAGTGACTGCAGCTCCTTGAAAGGCAGTTGTTATTAACATGGCGAGTGAACTGGTACCTGATTAGCACCGAATGCACCAACACAGCAAATTGGTACGTCTTCTTTTGAATGTCCTCCATTAATTTCCTCGTGGCCTCAGCACTTGGGTGCATCAAGGAGTAAGACCACAGTGCCCCAAAAGCAGATGTGAGAACAGGCTGGAGCCAACATACCCAGAAACATACCTCCTTTCCCAAAACAGCCCCCTTCTTACCTCTAGACGCATCTGAGGCTGCCTTGGCATATTCCTCCTGTTAAAGCAGAACGGAGAGATTTGTTAGCAGTGGAATAGCAGGGCACATGCCCATCACTGATGCACAGTGATCTCTCTGTTCCTGTTTACTAACAGGACACCCCAGTGAAGCCAGAAGCAGCCCACAGAAAGGAAGATGGGGCTTAGGGACCTTTTCATCACTGATGGAAGGGAAGAGGAAAAGGTCTGTGATGCAGGTGAGACGACATATGCTGCTGCAGCAGCAGATCGCGGGCAGTGAAGGAAGAGAGGATGCTCGCCACAGCCTATCTGCAGCTTGTTCTGAGTTGGTGTCACTTTGGGATTAGTGAAAATTCAGGAACACGCAAGCAATCAGCTGAAATCCCACCGCAGGTTGCTACAAGCTGTCTGCGGGGAGCTGGGACAGTTTTGGTACAGATTCCAAGAACTTTTTTTTGTTTTGTTAATTATCTGCACCTGCTTCTCCTGTGCTGGGAAAAACAGCAAGAGTGATGCCTCTGCACTCCAGAGCTCTCTGCTAAGCATGGAGCAGGCTGGCTGCCAAAACCATTTGCTTCAGAGTGATTAAGTGGGACGATCTCTGACCTGAACCGGTGTGCTCAGCCCCATCAGGATTGAAGCAGGGAGGCAGCTTTACAGCTCCAGGACAAGCCCAGAACAAACAATTTCAGCCCAGTTTGCAAACATCCTATTTAATAAAAGGACAAACCACACAGTCCACAGGTGGTGAGCACCCTTCTTCTCCCCTCGAGCACTGCCCAGGCAAGCTGGGAGCTTTTCTTACCTTTTTCAGGAAACACGCTGCCCTGTTCCTGTAGAGCACTGCCTGCAGTGCCTTGTCCTTGTTGAGCTTTATGGCTTGAGTGTAGCTTTGCACAGCTTTCTCATAGTTGCCTGCCTGAAAATATTTATTGCCCTCCTCTTTCAGCTGGATGGGATCCTCCATCTGGAGAGCTGTAAGGAAAAACATCAATTTGTGTCCCATTTTCAGCTGCTTGCGTCACCGGGGTCGCCTCTCTACTTCACCAAGATGAACTTCACCATGAGACATATAATTAACACACTCATTAACAAAAGCACCTTACCAGGCTGAAGGGTTTGGAAGATGAAGACCTAAATTGCTCCTTGAGGTTTTGCAGAAGCTTTTCCCACTGCTGTAGATCCTTAGGAATCAATTAATAAGGGAAAGAACAACAACCAAAAAAGAAGAATTAAAGTTCGTCAGCACCACCGAGGGTCTGTGTGGCTCAGGAAGGAGCTCGCCTCCCGCTCCAAGTTTGGGCAGGACCTGGCAGCTCTGCTGCCTGTCAGCGTCACCTGTCACCCCAGCCTGTCCCCCTCCTCCTCATATAGTGCCTGGGGAAGGCTGGGAGCCAGGGCCCCTGCAGCCAGCCCGGCTCGGGGGGGCACCTGCGTGCGAGTGGGCAGCAGCTCTCTGTGGCGGGAAGGGATCCTCTCCCACGCCTGGGCAAAACCCAGCTCCCCTCTACCTGCAGAGCTGCACGGGCTGTGGGGAGTGGGAATGGGGGGGTTCGTGTGAAAAAAAGCCCACAGCTGGGATGGCTGACCCCCATCACAGTGCTCAGACCCTTCTCCCTTTCTATTTAGGGAAGCATGAGACAGCTGAGCATCGGGGACAAGTGGCTCCGTGCCAGCAGCTGCGGCAGCACCCAGCACCTTCCAGAACACCCTGGGACAGAAAGCCGACTTGCACCCAGCGCTGCCGCCTCCTCACGGGACCTTGGGAAGCCGACACCCCTGGAAAACCCACCCGTGTCTGGCACTGCCACCTCCCCTCGTCTGGCAGCCCACCAGCCCAGGCTAACACGGGTGTCGGTAGCACAGCACGCTGGTCCACTGTTGTGAGGAGTCTCTGGCCTCCAGCGACACCAGTACGCAGAGCAGCACTGCGCTCCGCAAGAGCTGAGCCTTTCAAACCCCCTGCTTCCCAGCAAATTCAGTCAGGATCTCAACTCCTCTCCCTCAAAACACAGGCCTTGCCTCCCTGGGTATACTGACGAGCATCCCAACTATGAAGTAAATGGGAAACTGGCGATAGGGATCGGGAAACAGCCATGGGGAGCACACTGGGACAGGGCCAAGGCAAAAGAGCAGTTGTCCTTCATACTGGTGATGTGTGTTGGGGGTCGCACCCAGCAGGAGCTGGCCTGACTGCTCTGTTCGCCCTGCACCGCCAAGCACTGCTGGGTCCCGGTGTCGGGGCAGGAGGCGATCACAAAGCCAAGTCCCACGGCCCGCACGGCAGCTGCCGGCAGCTCAGGCACCTTCTCCTGCTCGGGAGCGGGCCCGAGGCCCACCCCCGGGGGTGTGAGAGGC
>NW_010231949.1:124949-173738 GCF_000690775.1 Eurypyga helias | reverse complement strand
GTGCTCAACTGGGCCGGTGGCCGGGGTCTTCTCGCTTTCCGGCCGCTCTGCCTTCACGTGGCCGTAGTAAGGATGGGCCTCCAGCGCTGGGCCATCATGGTGGGTCAGGATGGGTGCTTTGTGCGGAGTGACTTTATTCAGCCACTTGTCCAGCTGCCACTTGTTGGAGGAGGGTGGCTCGGGCTGAAAGGAAACAGATGGCAACGAGCTTAGCGCTGAGACCCTGCTGCCCTTGACCCGGGTCTCCCTCAGGGACACCGAAACGCTGGGCCCCTCCTGGTACTGCTGAGATTTTCCCCTGGTCAAGGAGCCACACCCAGGCTGTGGCAACCCCCTCGCACTGGCCCTGTGCAGCGGGATGGGAGATGTGGGTCATGCCACGCAAGTGAGGATATTTTTGATTTCTGAATGAGGTTGGGAAGAAGGACAGTGCTACTGGCATCAGCTTTACTGGGAAATGCTCCCAAACAGAAGAAAATATAATGGGGATAGGAAGGGAGGAAAACAAGGCAGCAGTACGGCTGAGGCTAAGGGAGGAGAGCTAGCAGGAAAGCTAGGGATATGTATTTTATGTCCTATGCCACCACAATAAATACGAAAAGTATTTAAAAAGCATACAAAGAGGCGTGCTGTGGGGAGCTGGAGGGCTAACCATGTGGTTCATGTAATCTGTCTGGTACTGATGTTATAATCCTGTGAGATCCCACAAACATTTGTTGTGTGGTGGTACTGTCAAGTGCTCATTTTGTGGGTATTGTGCGGCTGTTAGTTTTTCTCTTCTTTCCTGTCACAACACGATCAAGTTATAAGAGACCATCTAAAACATAATGGTGTTTGGACAGTGAAGAAGTGGGATAATTATGATTTCAGATGTAACCACAGCTCAGACAATGTTATTTCAGAATAATGTGCAAGTGCTTTCTAGTGCTTCTCTCAATCAGTAATTTGAATGTAATAAAATGAAGAGGAAAAGCAAAAAAAACCCAAAGAAATAAATGATGGAGTAGATGGCCAGCCATAACCTAACCCCACAGAAGCCAGTGTGAAAAATCTCCTAATTTCCTTAACTGAAACCAGAATTTGATCCACTAGGCTATTGTATATGAATGAGCAAAAATCGTGTCCTGAGTCTAACATGAAAACCATCAGTGCTCTGGAAGAAAGTTTGTTCAGGAGAGAATATCCAGAGTCTCTTACTTAACTCCTTATTTAAAGTAGGTGCCTGAGGGCAACACAGTTTCCTGCATAGCCAAGGGTGTCTTCAGAATCACCCACTGAGGGTTGTATTCACTCTACATGGAACAAAGGATCCTAAAATAAGCAAGAAGTTAGACATTGGAATTCATATGATGCAAATATTCCTTCTCACAGAAGTGTCTAATTTACTCATTACTGAGCTAGCCAATACATATGGGAAGTTTGCTGGATTGCCTTAAGTTTATTTTTTCTTAAGCATACTCCCTAATATCTTACATGAGGAATTTCTTTCCTGAGCTGTAAATCATGAAAATGGATGGGCAGTATTGCTCTTGGATGAAGATATATTTTTACAACTCTTAACTCTTTATCTAAAATAAACAGCTTTTTTATTATTTTTGCTGCTGCAAATACTGATAGAATTATTTTGTGCTATTCATTGTGCACTGAATTTACTAGATATATAATAAAAGGTTCACTATACATGGAAGTCCTTCCACTGTTCAGGTGTATTTAAGAAAAGGACATATATCAGAAGCACGTGGGGAAAAATATACCTCTGCCCTTAAGTATAGGTCAGAGTAAGGGCAGCTTGAAAGTTCAAAAAAACTTCCAGCTTTTCTGTTACCTCTCATTCTGTCTTATGTACCTTGTAATTCTTGAAAACAGTGTTTGACAAAATATGGATTTCAACAGAACACAGTAAACCAGCAGAAAACAGTGATTAACTGCCACAGTGTCATAACTTGGCAATGTGGTACGTTGCCCGCAGTGATATGTCTGCTATTTAGGCAGAATAACTATAGTCCTACCAACATATAACCAGCTATGAAGTCTAATAAAACAGTCAGCAATGTTACCAGCTTTACTAATTTTGTCAGGAGTTTCAGGACATTCGTTATTTTTTCTTAAAGCCTCAGCTCTCAGAATCACGGGCTTAGATACACATCTTGGGTTTATTTAAATAAAAATTCAAATCCTTGTGGCTGCTGAAAAACCCTTAAGAAGTGTCTGCTAAAAAAAAATCCCTTTAAGATGCATCTGCTAAAAGTAAAAAGCCTGCAGCCCATAAGGTAAATCAAAAGAATCCACATTTTAAAAATCAGAATATTAAAACTTCTTTTTCACTGCTTTTGGACAGGAATATTTGAGATTGTCAGTGCACATGAGTGATGATGCCAATTCAGTTCTGTAAGTAATTTATTCAATTGATTGCTCTAACTAAAATTACTGTACTTTGAAATCACTTAAAAACCCAAGGTAACTTGCAAGACAACAAAATCATCGCAGCCAAGAATGAAGAGCAGGCCTAGTAAAAAAAGACATGAGGAAAATCCACTTGAAAGTTTTCACCAGTCCACTTTACATACCTAACTGCACTTATTTGTGGGAGAAAAAGAAAATCCCTAATTCTCCAGTCCACACCACTCTCCTGAGCCGGTCATATACCATTCCATGGAATAAAAATGGGTTTGCTCAAAGTAGGACATTTTCAGCAGCATGTAAGTATGGAAATATATATGAGTATATATCCAGGGTGATCAGCTAGCAGAACGATTTCTGTCCCTTAGTTTTCTGTGTCATGGGCATATGCTGCCCTCCAGGCCTTCAAGAGAACTGGGCACTTTTTATTTGGGGTAAGGCTGGTGGTGCCCTGATGGGCAGCAGCAACAGGAAAAACAGTCTGTGGTGAAGCTGACTTGCAATGAAATATGGGTTTGGCATGAAAACCCAAACCAGGGAACTTTAGCAGACAAAGATAGTTCCAGGGACCAATGCACCACAGACGTACACATGTGCCAGGCTTCATGGAGAAACAGAAGGATGCGATCATTTCCTTAAAACTTGTGGGTGGATTCATCTGTACAACACAGATACCTATATCTTAGCTAGTCAACGACTTCCTTCTCCAGTCAGTGGAATACTCTTCTAGGGTGTGAAATGCTACCTCTTGAAATAGGCATCTGAAATAGGCCAGATGAGCTGGGCCCTAAAAACATCTATTCCTGTCCACTGACTGTAAAGGGGAGGCTGAGGCGATGAGCAGATGTTGGTAACTGCGGTACGAGTGTCCAAATTTAGGTGGGATGACTCCCACACAGAGCATCTATATATCTCAGATCTCTTGAAGGCTACAAGTGCAACAGGAGGCACGAGTGGCATGCATCCAAAAGAAACCTTTGTCAAAACATTATCCAGAAACACTTTCTGGAGTGAAGGGCTGTTAAACAGTGTAAGTTTAATGGGGACACTCTACGCTTGCTGTTAAAAAAAAGGACCAAAGGTGTAGCTAATACCGTGGTAAATTTGAAGCATGACACCACTTTCATTGAGAGACTAGACAACCTATAATATGTGCATGTACTTAGCCCACTGTGGCGTAGGACTGAGCTACCAGCAACCCCTGCAGTACGCTCAGCCTATTGTAAAACCACGTACTAATTTACCCTTATAATAACTTGCTTGTGCTGCCCAGCTATCAAAGATTTCAGTCAGGGCAACGCCCAAACATAGTGCCTTTTCGTCGTATTTAAGGTATAGGTGACGATGATGATGATTAGTACTACTACTACTTTATTGCTACTATTAGCACTGCTGCTGCTGCTTTATCACGTTAGAACTGGGCATCCCCATATGTCAGGCACAGTGCACGTGCACTTTAAGAGGTGGTTCCCACTGAGAATTTTGTGGAGGGAAGGGAGCGTTTAGTTTTAGTCTTTGTCAGAAATAGTCCACAGGACAGCTAAATCCCATGAATCCTATTTGCAAAGGTAAAGATAGTGTCTACATTTGGTCTAGTGGTAAAATCCCCTTTTCTTCTGAATGTACCAGTCAGGAAATTGAATCATGGCTCTACTTAATATGGGAAGCAAAAACATTTTGGAAAGCAAGACAGAAAACATACCTCTGCCACCTTGCAACCCTAAAACTCAAGTCTGCTTCCCCTGCCTCCTTAATGAACTCTATCAGTGAAGAAAGGCTGGTGAGGTGACAGGAGCACCTAGTTAGCTAGTCTGTTCGATACACACATTCTTCCTATTTTCCAAGCTAAAAAGAGCCAGTGCCACACAGCACCTGAGGGAATAGCGGGGATCTACAGGCAGTGGCTCCTCAGCCACTGGTACTGATGTCCAGGCACTTGCAGGACCTGATGTGCAGCAGTCAGGAGGTGGGTCTCTGCTGATGAGAGAGGAGGTGGGCAAGAACATAACCCTGCAAATCACTTCAGCTTTGACCTGGTCAGCCACAACGTGGGGACTTGAGAGGAAAGAGTATGACCTGTGACCGGTTGGAGCAAGTCCAGAGGAGGCCACGAAGATGCTCAGAGGGCTGGAGCACCTCTGCTATGGGGACAGGCTGAGAGAGTTGGGCTTGTTCAGCCTGGAGAAGAGAAGGCTCCGGGGAGACCTTATAGCACCTTCTAGTACCTGAAGGGGCTACAAGGAAGCTGGGGGGGACTTTTTACAAGGGCCTGTAGTGACAGGACAAGGGGTAACGGGTCTAAATTGAAAGGGGGGAGGTTTAGATTGGATATCAGGAAGAAGTTCTTCCTGGAGAGGGTGGTGAGGCACGGGAACAGGTTGCCCAGAGAAGCTGTAGATGCCCCATCCCTGGAAGTGTTCGAGGCCAGGCTGGATGAGGCTTTGAGCAACCTGGTCTTGTGGAAGGTGTCCCTGCCCATGGCAGGGGGGTTGGAACTAGATGGTCTTTAAGGTCCCTTCCAACCCAAACCAGTCTGTGATTCTATGATTGTTTGATGGAATAAGCATGGACAAAAAGTATATGTGAATTCTTGAAAAAGAGGAATAAACTTTAATGGTTGTGAACCATTCACAACAGGAGAGGCTGTAAAGGACACTGCATCTGATGCGTGGGGCTGGTGGGGCCTGGGACAGGACACCTCTCTCTTCTGGCCTGGTTACTGTTGACTAGCCACTGATGCTTTGTGCCATGAGACGGCTTCTCCGCTTCCTTCCTGCCCATTACCTCCTCTAGTCCTCCCTGCATAGTGGGAATTCCCAGTTGTCTAACCATATTCAGCCTTATTAAAGATCTGCAGGATAATTCAGTTGAACAAAGAACAAACAAACCAACTTCTCAGCATTTGAAATGTGGCTCTTTCTATGGACTTGACACCCAAGGTTTTTTTCTGCCATCTGAAATAATTGCAAGGACAAGACGTCATTGTTTTTTCCAGAGTCTTCATTTATGACGTTAATTAAGGTCATGCAAAGAATTCATGACTTCAGCAAAGAAACAGGAGATAGAAACCTCAGTCCCTCGTTCATAATTTCAGGTTTGGCAGTCCACAAGACTGTAACTACTCACATTAATGTCTGAGGCACCTTAATTTGTCCACATCACTGAAACCAGTCTGAATGTTGTCTCCTCTTCTAGCTCAGTCATTATTCTTAGTTTACTGCAGGCATAAAATATAGACAGCTGAGCTAGTCACTACAGGCTCTAAATAGTCAATGGGAAGAAACAGACACTTTTAGGGTGCAATTTATCTAATCTGTTTTATATGTACGCTTTACAATGAGCTGCTTTTACACTCTAGGCAACTGCATTTAGACACCTGAGAACAACTCAAAGATCTCAAAATGAGATGAGGAAAAAATACAGAAGAAATGAAACAACTGCTGAATTTCTATATAACCTCAAATGCAAAAGACACACTGTCCTAGAAATAAAAAACTTTGAGTATATGCATGTAAAATTTCAGATTATGAGGGGGGAAAAAAAGAAGATTGAAGGCCTCATATTGGCTTGCACATTTCCACATTAAATTCCTTCCAATCTAGAAATACGGATTTCCTGCTCAGCATTGTGCTGCAGTACTCCAGTTCACTGTGCCTGAATGTATCAGTTTATGCTAAAGAAAAAGCAAAGAAGTATTGTTTTTTCTGCCTTATCCAATAGATGAAATTAATTTTAAGACTAGGACTGGAATTGAGTCTACTACTTAAATGTTCTACTATACAAGGCCTGGTTGGATGGGGCTTTGAACAACCTGGTCTAGTGGAAGGTGTCACTGCCAATCCCAACCATTTTATCATTCTATGATTCTATGAAATTTAGGTGGGCAGGGTCTCCCTTTAAAGAGCTTCCAAGGATGTGTCTCTCTCCATTTACTGGGTAAGAACATGGCATGTACCTTAGAAAGATGGCATCCCTGGGTGTGTAAGTGCAAACTGGACAAGACTTCCAGTCAGAGACATCACATAAGCATATTTTGAACTGGTGCCATCAGTCATATGGTGGACCTGAGAAAGCACTGGCCCTTGGGGAAAGGACAGGTATCCTACTTCCCTGGGACACCCTGACCCTATCCTTGTGTGACCTCTCCCATAACCCATCAAGGCAAAACCTATGAAAACCACTGCAGCCATCACATTTTTTGAGTCATTTACATTTTCGTATACGTGTGTTCCATACAGCATGTCCTAGAAGGCAAACCACACAACTGTAATGCAAAGAGACAAGCAATCTGTTGGAGTAGGGCAGCTGTTTCGTGACAACGGTCACTGGTAACTCAGGCTCTGTACAAAAGTAGTTCCACAGATCTCAAGAGGATATGTATAAAATGCTTAAGAGGATGCACTTCCTCCACCTTTCCATGACTCTCAGTCCCCTGCTTGACTTTATGAAATCCACAATCTGCCTCAGTTAATTATCTTCCTGCATTCCCTGAAGAATTGCTGCTCTCAGGTCCAAGCAGCATGGGTATCTGCCTAAATGGCAAACACTCCTCTCTTCCCGGGTACCATGCTTCTCCTCCTTTTATCTCATATTTCCTCTCCCCCCCACCCCTCTCCCCCTGTGGTTCCTTCTTTTTCTTCTCTTTGTCCCTTTTCTTCCACCTTCTGAGATCCTGCAGGGAGAGGAGAGGCAGAGGGCGAGATCTCTGCACTAATTCCAGGGGGAAACTAGGCAGAGAGAGAACAAGGTCTTAATGGGTCAGATGAGAGAGCTCAGAGTGGAAATAAGACATGGGGTAGCGCAGAGAGGGCAACGGGGAAGAGAGACTGGAAGGACGATAATAGAGACGAAAGGAAAGAGAACCAGAGAGAGAGAGACATTTAGGAAAGGGACAAAGTGAGAGGAAAATTAACTGGAAATGGATTTGGAAGCACTGTGAAGGGAAGACAGAAAGGAAGATAAGTGCTAAATAAGGAACAAAACTGACAGAACCTGAGAAAAATACATGAAAGATGTTTCTGTGCGTGCTGCATTTTGCCTGATGGGAAACATGGCCCCAAATAAGTGAGCAAAAGATGAGGAGAAGCTTGCTGCTTATTCAGAATAATTTTTCAGGGTGAGAGAATAGGTGAGGCATAGTTTTGGGGGGAGGAGCCTGGTGATTGGGTGCTTTATGTGGAGTAGGATAATACACGGACTGTATTTCAAGTGTATTTACAATCTTGTCGCTAGATTTTGGAATATTTTAACATACATTAATGTCTGTGATGTTACTGTGAAGTTCATGGTTTTATATTAAAGGTAGGTATTGTCCAAAACATGTAAAAATGTCAATCCGGTAGAAAAGTAGAGCAGAGAAGGGAGCCTTGTCATGTTTGTTGAGCACTCTGCAGAGGTGAAAGCAGAAGGTGGCGTAGAAATTAATTGTAATTTGGCTAGGGCTTGCCTGCATGTGGAAATTTTCAGTACTAGCTTTCCAGTTGAGAAGTTTGGGCTTAATGTTTTGCGCCATAAGTAATTCAGCTTAGTCCATTTTGGAGGTGGATTAAAATAAAACACACAAAGGCAGCAGTAGCAGAGAATAATTGACTTAGAGACTGAGGTGAGGGAAGTGCGTGAGTGAAAAACAACTGTTTTGCTTCAAAAATCTGCCCTCAAACTGATTTTATAATAGCTTCCCTGTGTAGAGAAGCCTTTAGCTCCCTAGCAGTGCTGGGAGCCCACATCAGGACTTAGCACTAAGCAAGCCATTGCTATGGAGGCAGAGTTGCACAAACCTTCAAGCAAGCTGTGAGCCTTGCAAGGTGCTCCACTCATCTCCAGTTTGAGGAAAATATCACGGGGTTATTTCTTACTTCATTTTTGTTTCAAATGCTTTAATCTGCCCCAGGGTCCCCTGCCTCTCGCATTTCATGGCATGCCAGAAGGAGGATCCCTGGGCCTTTCTCTTCCAGTTTTTTGTTCGTCTCCCCACAGCCTCCTTGTGTTGGCTTGGCTGGAAAAAGGTCTGAGTGGGCGTAATAATGGATTGCCGCCCTAAACCATAAAGAGCAGAAGCCCTTACCTCTGGGCTGGAGTAATGCGAGGGCTTGCTGCCGTCACTCTCGCTGGAGCTGCTTTCGCTCTCTGAGTCAGACTCTGAGCTGGTCTCGGATTCACTGGAGCTGCTGCTGCTCGACCCCTTGCTGGAGAGTCCTGAAGCTCGGGCATTGGAATGTGGCACCACCAGGCTGCCAGGCCCACACACAGCCCATCGGGGAGCGGGGAGGGAAAACAAGAACATGAAAAATCACATGTGAAAACCGTGGTGTTTTAGGGAGCATACCTTTGTGAATGCCTCGGAGCTCGTCTCTGCTGCTAACGAATGGTGAAGAGAGTTCAACGTGACAGTATTATAACTGGGGGAAAACATGGGGTTACCCTCATATCCATTTAAATCCATAGCCTTTTGCCATTTCTTCTTCATCTGAGGGAGGGTCAGATTTTCACTTCAGCTTGTCTCTTTTCTCATTCAACAGACATTTTAGGTTATATTAAAAATACCAAACATTAAAAAACAGACTATAGAAAGCAGTCTGACACCGGCTAATGAACACTCTGCACAGAGGTGTAAACAGGAGATAAAAAAGGTGAACAGTAAAGAAATGGAGTTGAACTCCACAGTACCAGTAATTTATAAGTAGTAATAGCAATAATGATAATGATGTTAATAATAATTATGATGATAATAATAAATTATAATTAATAATATATCCTCACTGGAACTTCCGACCCGTGTTTTTTGTTCTGCATACTTCTTCACCTAGCCATAAATGATGAGGATACCTGTGTATACCATCTTGATAATGACAACTGCAAGATCTAAGGCTCTGATCCTGCAAAAACTTGAAGAGCTCAGGCTTGTGTTTTTGCATGTCAGCAGTGCAGTGCTGTCAGCAGAGCTACTTGCCTTCTTAAAAGTTATGTTTGCATGCAAGTGTTTGTATTATCAGGCCTGACAGCATAAGACATGTATACTTCCCTGAAATAGTTGACCATGCATATTAAAAATACCACAGTCATAAAGACTTGGGTGTGAAATGTCCTATTAAGTCATCCAGCTTATTCCCCAGGCAATGGAAGATTGTTCCCTATAGCAGGGTGCATTTTCTAGTGAGCTGTCCAATTTGGTTTTAAATGACTTGAATGCAGCTTTTACTTTTACCCCTGGGAAACTTCTCTGCAAACTAACCCAAATTCCAGTGTCAGAAATTTCTCCCTCCATTCAACCTGAAGTTGCCCTTTTTAAATTTATTGTTGTTACTTATTATTTCATCCTATTACTAATAGTTACTATGATAAATTATCTTCCTCCCTTTTTGCTTTCACATATTTGCAGACTGTTTTCCTGCCTTACTTCAGTCATCTTTCAGACAAGGCCTTACACATTTACTTCTTCTGATCTTTCTTCATAAGTCATTATCTCCAGGGATATGGGATCATTTTTATGGCTCTTTTCTGAACTCATTCCAATTTGTCTATATCTCTCTGATAACAGGATGCCCAAAACAGAGTGCAGCATTATAGATGGGTTCTCACTAGAGCCCTACAATGAAGGGCTATTACCTTCCTGCTCCTTGATGCGTTGCTTCTGTAAACATATACCCGAGCTGTGATGGAATATATAGTCCATTAACACTCCTACATCTCTTTCAGCGCTGCTTTCTCCAGAATTCTTCCACTGGTAGCTACATTTTAGATTATTTGCTTCCAGAGAGATTAGCTTGCTTTTTTTCTTCATACCAGATCTCATTTTCTTCTTTACTGCACATGCTTCTAGCTCCTTTTGATTTATTTCTCTGCCCTCGGAGGTGTCTGCAGCAACTTTTAATTTAGTATCAAATGCAAACTTAATTAAATGGTTATTCACTTCCTTTTCCAGATCATTAATGAGACCGTTAAATAAACCCCACATGAAACACACCGGTACCCTAATAACCATCTCTTCCCAGCTTCATTCACCGGTGTTTATCATTACCCTTGTTTATGCTCCATCAGTCCAATATTGCGGCTAATACAATGTGATCTTGGAGATGCATTTTGTGAGGAATAATATCTAATAATTAATTACAGTTCTGCTATGTTGCACCTAATGAATTGTCTTTACCTGCTAATGGTGCATTTCGTTCTGGAAAACTGGTACCTGACACCTGACACAAGCCTCATATGCCAGGCAATTTCCGGGGCTTTGAAAAGAGGCCAGGCCATCAGAGGTGCAGCTTCAACCCCGTGATTCCCTACGGCCGCACATGTCCTGGCTGTATCCCCGCCTCCCCTAACATATGGCAACCTTTCCCCACTGGACCACCTGTCTTGCACAAGCACTCCCACCACATCACCTTTCCTTGTAGCATCCCTCTTGCCTTTTGCTTGGAAGCAGCGCAGCTGCCCGTGGCTTCCTTGATCCAGAAAGTTTTGGGTTGCCTGGGGAATTGTGACACCGCTGGAGGGTTTTCTGCACCCTTCGAGGCACAGTGGGGCCAGCCAGTGCAGGAAACATCACCTGTGATCTCACCTTACTAAGGAAAACAAACAGGAGAGGGAGGAGCTGACATCCATGAATGTTTTCAACTTTTATTTCCATCCCTGTAACCATCAGGCAGTAGAGAGAGGTAACAGGAAAAGCTTGTGCTCTGGCAGGACAGCTTGGTGCTATGCACGTGTTCCCAGAAGTGCCTGCCCACTTTTGGGAGGCAAGAGGTCTGTCATTATGCATGGGCGTTAAATGTGCCAATCACAATTAGGGCCTTTAAAAACTCACCCTCTGCTATTTTTGTTGTTATTCATGATACCTCTCTGTCAGGTAAGTGTGGTAAATACAAGATTTTCGGGCAGCCATTTGTGTAACAGCGTTAAAGCACAGAGGTGCCTGAAACAGAAATAGCTTATAAGCTTGTAAAAATTTTCCTTCCCAGAGAAGGAAAATTGATGTTTTGTGCACTGCTTTGGGACAATGCAGTTTTCTACTTGCACCGCTGCCCAGTAAACTCTAGATATAAGTTGCTCACTTATATTAACAGATTATAGTCAATCCCTTGCTAATAAAATAGTGAGAGCTAGATAAAGGCCATTGTGAGTGGGTTTTCTGGTTTTGATTTTTTCCTCCTTGGTGTTTTTTTTTTTCTTAAGGGAATATGAAAAGGTAACTGCCTTTTCTGACAGTGTAGCTTAGGGAATGCTTTTGACAGTGTCCGGCTCTGATGGATTTCCAGTCCTCTCCATAACAGCATTGTGACTGTTGCCTGAAAAGTTCTTCAACATCACAAAACATCTGCACATTTATGTCCTGCCCCTAGTGACTGTGGTTTTAATTTTTAAACCATCATTTTTGTTTGGCATTGACTGAAGTATTCAGAATTGCTATACAGGGGATGAGGGAGAAAAAAATCCCACAGTAATATTTCTTTCCTGTTGTGACATGAAATGTTTTTCTAGGCTGCTGAATAGAAATTGTTACTACAACCATAGATATAAAATATAACTGTTGGACTCCTCACAAACATCTGGAAATCTATGTTTGCTGCTCTAATGGTAGCCAATATACCACAAAAATTTAACATTACAATATTTTCCCATTTATGCTGATACTGTTGAAGTCTCCTGTCCCTCTTCTACCTTTCACATTTTTAAATACAGCATATTCTTATAAGGATCTTCATTATACTATAGTGACAAGTTACATGTTTCTTCATGCATTCTTCTTAAAAAACAACTCTTGTTTTAAATGGGCAACTTCCATTTTGGACTGTTCTTTCTAAAGTACGTAAGCAAGATCATGCAGTCAAAATAAAAGACCGATTTACATTTTAATGACTGTGGCACATAACATTCATGCATATTTTGCTACTGGCTTATGCCCCAGAATTAATTACTACATCATGGAAATGATATTTTTATTTTAAGCAATTAAGCAACAATTTGGGTAAGAACCACTTTTCTTTAAAGCCCTAGATGAGAACATGCACTCTCTGACTGAAGAGAGCAAATACTTTGCAAAGTTGCCAGAAATTCAGTAATAAGATCACTCAATAACCAACACACCATCTGAACTTTCAGATCAGATATCTCCCATCATCCTGGCTGCATGGGACGTGGGCACCTAAGCATCGTGCCAGTCTCCAACAGCTTATTTTCCTGCACTGCCTGCTGACAAGACACCCTGAAAAACTGATAAAGATTTTGTAGCCTCAGTTTTTCTCAGATGTGCAGGTTCAGAAACACAGTGATTTGGGGAGATTAATACTTTTCCACTGAAACGAATTTGTGCTCCAAATTGAGAGGTGGAGCCATCTCAATCCCTGGAGAAGCCTGAGAGGTTTGCTGTGGTGGGACCAGTTATTAGCTCCATCAGACTGGCCATGGCCTGCCTCTGAACAGCACCAAGGTGGTTCAAACACTTGTGCAGGTAGGTGCAGCATTTGCTATTCAGCCAGTGGAGGGAGACACCCAAATCAGATTGCCTCAGTGGCCCTCAGGAGACTTCTTGAGGTTAATCTTGCTGGATCTGGGTCCTACTCCATACTAAGCCGCTGTTTACAGCTGTGCTACTTCCCAGGATGATAAATCATGGCACCAGCCACAAGAAGTTTCTGGGCAGCTAAACATATGCTGCATCGCAGGACTTCAGTCTCAGCGTTTCAAAGACACATGGCATGGATGCCTGATCAAGGTACAGGTAAAACAGATGCAGCTCTTTACCAAAGTGCAAGTATTTGGTAACAATATTAAACAGATTCAAAAGAGAAAAATCCCTCTTATGCTGAAGAATTTGTGATCCCAATTTTTCACCGGGTTACAGTATGAAGGTGCATTATACCTACTTTACACAGGTACGAATGATTATCAAGAATGCAAAGCAAGGGAGAATTAGGCGTTGGAGAAAAGGCTGTGCCAAGAAAACATATCAGAGTGAGCTTCTGAAATACTTTTCCAGCCACAACAAAGGCTACACAAATGCTCATGCTTCATATTTTGGAGTCCAGTCAGTCTGTGTAATTTCGCTTTCAAGATTGTATCCAGAGCCTTCTTATCAAAAAGCTCAGTAACACTATCAGACCTAACTTCTGTATTTGTTTTTGTGTCTGGAGATGGGAAAATATTTAGCCAGTGTCATCTGCATAGCTGTGATCATCTAAACTATTTTCCTTCTAAATCTCACCCTATGGTATCATCCATCAAGCACTGTGCAAGTGCCAAGTGGCCCCAACTCCCCATAGGAAAGAGGAATGCAACAACTCATGTGAAGAGCTGTCCTGAATAAACAAATTACACTGTTAGGGATCACATTGTCAACATTGAGAGGTAAACAAGGAGTAGGTGATCTGAATTTGTAGATGTCACAAAGGTTCGAGAAGATCTGTATGAATGCTTGCAGTATTTGAAATACCCAGAAAATCTATCACTGTCTGGAAAACCAAGGCCAGTTGTGGGAAAACAATACTCTGAAACAGACACCAGTCCTTTGGCTGGTATAAACTGTCATAGCTCCATTGACTTCAATTAGGCTACACTGATTTAAATCAAACAGTAAATCCGACCAAGACTCTGAAATGGTATTGCAGACTGAGTGATGAAAACATATTCAGTGGTTTGAAGGAGCTCTGTCAGCAGAGTGTCTATTTTTATTCCAGATTAAAGTATCTGAAACACCACTTCCTTCTTCCCTTGAAGCCAACCTGAAAACCCAGCTAAGGTCTTTTACGGAAAATTCTTTATCCCTTTGTTGCGAGAAGCAAATTCCACATGGTGCTTCCTCAAAGCACAAACTGAGAACATCGTGCCAAGATCTGTACAATTATCTCTGCTGCCTGGCACTCAAGATATTGCACATCTCCTGTGCTCACAGTAGGGAATTCCTGTGTCGATAATTGTGAATGAATCACAGAGGCAATGGAAATGCCCACTTCTAGCTGCTGCCCCTGCGTATTTTTCAAATTCTGTTTCAGCAAAGACATCTGAAGCATGCTTACCACAGGGGTCTATCTGGACTTGCAGATCAGGCCATCCCAATGTCATAACAGAACATATGGGAATATTTTCTGAGGCAGCTGTAGAATGCCAAGAAATAGGCACCATAAGGATAGCCTACAGAATGAATGTGGATGTCGTCCATTTGTTTCAGGCCAAAATCATGCTGAGAAAAGGGAGACGATACCATACAATCTAGAATATGCACCCACTTGAGGACAGGCAGATACCTCCATGGTTTAAAATATGAAGGCTGGTTCTGTACTTAACATGCAAATACTGCATATAAGGAGCCTCTGCTCTAGTTTTTGCTCTGCCGTGTTGAGTCTGAATGACCAAATCAGTTGACCGTTCCAGGGCTCCAGTCACCCTCCTGGTCATACACGGGGATGATCGAACTTGCCTACCTTTGGTGTGTTAAGAGATGTCCTTTGTTATTCTTTAAAAAGCACTTGGATATCCTTGTTCCAAACACAGTACGGAAGCGGCACAAATTTATGGTTTTGTACCTTTGCTAACCAAGAGCATAAAACCAATTAACGGTGTTGAGTTCTTTACCGTTACCAATTGTCAAAACCTATAGTTCACTAACAACAAAAGCAGCAACCCTGCCATGGTCGGCTGTTTGGGACTAAACGGAAAAAAATGAGGCTGGCCACTTCCCATTCTCCAGGTAAACGATTTCCCAGGAGTCTGTTAATATCTTCAGGAAACAGAAATGTTTTCATACCTCATTCCTATAATGGATGAGGTATGAAATGGGAGTCATGATGAGTGAGAGTCCTGGAGGTTGTTCGGCTTGTCACAATATATAATGCTTCTGTGAAAGCACTGCATTACCTTAGCCGCACCACCTTTGCACAGCACAACTAATAAAGCACAGCTGCCAAGAAGAGAGTTCATAGACTCCACCTATATTTTAACACTGTCCTTGGGAGTTGCTTAAATAGTTTGTGCTGACAAGACTACAAGTATCATCCGATAATGCAGACCTAAGGTAAATCAGGTCTCTCTCAGAGAGCCAGGTGCACCCTGTGCAATTGCAGTTTAATTGACAGAATAGTCCCCAAAGAAAAACAAATTGACAGGAAAGACTGGTTAGAAAAACATGCACACACACATACCAAAACACGCAAGAAAATTCAGTCTGGCAAGGGGTATCTACTTAGGGCCTGGTGGTTGGTGGTGGCCAGCAGGTCGAGGGAGAGGATTCTTCCGCTCTGCTCTGCTCTGGTGAGACCCCACCTGCAGTGCTGCATCCAGCTGTGGAGCCCTCAACATCAGAAGGATATAGACTGGTTGGAGCGAGTCCAGAGGAGGCCACGAAGATGCTCAGAGGGCTGGAGCACCTCTGCTAAGGGGACAGGCTGAGAGAGTTGGGCTTGGTCAGCCTGGAGAAGAGAAGGCGCCGGGGAGACCTTATAGCACCTTCCAGTACCTGAAGGGGCCTACAAGGAAACTGGGGGGGACTTTTTACAAGGGTCTGTAGTGACAGGACAAGGAGTAATGGGTTTAAATTGAAAGAGGGGAGGGTTAGATTAGATATCAGGAAGAAATTCTTCATGGAGAGGGTGGTGAGGCACTGGAACAGGTTGCCCATAGAAGCTGTGGATGGCCCATCCCTGGCAGTGTTCAAGGCCAAGCTGGATGAGGCTTTGAGCAACCTGGTCTAGTGGAAGGTGTCCCTGCCCATGGCAGGGGGTTGGAACTGGATGGTCTGTAAGGTCCCTTCCAACCCAAACCATTCTATGAATCCAGGATACTGGAAGCAGCAGAATCACAACTCCCACCTTGAAGGAATATGGTAGGAAAGAGAAAAACACTGAAAAAAAACCCTTGGCTAAAAAAACCCTCCTAAAATAAAATGCTACCTAACAATTAATCGTGACATCTTTGTATAAATAGCTCTACCAGGAGGAGTGTGTGCTGAGGTATCTGAGATGAAAGGGTCCAATAGACCCGGAGCAGCATTCGTGTGGGGATGAAGTGATTAGTCAGCAGGCTGACAGCTGTGCTTGGAGCCTGGTGCCAGATTCCAGTGTATGCTTTCCACTGCTGCCAAGTGTTTGCTTGTCGCTCCAGATAAATGGAGCATCAGCAGTGTTTTATTTGACCTGCTCACAAGAAAAATAAAGCAACTTGACTTCCTCGATGTGTTTGTCGTTGACCTTGCATCAGCTGAATATGAGCAGAGAGATTCCCTGGTCCAGGAAAGTTAACTCTTTATTAGAAGGGGAGTGATAGAGTCTTTTTACCTTGGTAGTATAATTAGTCTCTTAATGCCTCAAAGCACGGTGACTTAAAAAGTGACAGGCACAGCCTATGTGTCCTATACTGTCCTTGGAACATGCCCTTGGACCAATGGCCTGGAGAATGATGAACAGCTTTGAGAACAGTCCGTGAACAGCCACCCTCCTGCCTCCAGTGTGAAATCACGAAACCATTTCTGCACAGACTTTTGGGTGGAGGGGGGAGCCAGGAGCAGAAATAAATTCTAAGTGGATGAAGTTGTTGAGAAGATTCAGTCAGACAACACTGCTTTTGATTTCCGTCTGAGACCAAAAGCAATGGCTTTTTTGTGTTTTCCTTCATATGTACCCCAGAAGTTCTGTTCTTCTTTCTTTTCTTCATCAGTTAGGTCATCTTAGGAACTTTCTATTTGAGATCCCGTATGTTGCCTGGGCAAAGCCAGCTTCTGCTGCTGGGTGGAAATCAGACACAGTGCCTTTGAACTACACATCTGAAAGGGAATGTAGAACACTCACTTTTTTGACCTTTAATGCCCTCAATGTGCGAAGGTTCTCCTTCATAGTGGCTAAGAGTGACAATCATCCTCTGCAAGCAGCATTACTGAAAGGACGCTCTTGGGAGATACACCCTTTCCTCTTCTCCTCTGGAAATCTAGCCCTTACATCAGATGAAAAGGCCCAGGGAAGGGGTAAGAAACCTAGAGACACTTTGTAAGTAGGAGAAAGGACTCCTCTGACCACTTGTAGATATATGGTACTAGTGGCTAAGACTGTGGCCAGGCATAGTTTTTCCATATCCAATAATACTGAAGCTTTGGATGTCTTTCTGGTGTTCATCAATTCCTTGTAATAACCAAGTGCATTTTTCTGGACACTACTACTTCCTAAAAGCAGGTCTTTCCTCTTTTCCACCTGTGTGTCCTCCCCTCTTCCTTTTGAGGAAGTTCCTTTCCTGGCAGCATCAGGAGTTACTGCATACAATTGCCAATGGTGAGCAGAGAACATTAGTTCATTTGCCCAGGGGAGATCAGACTACTGAAGAAGGTGAATACACAGATTAGTTCTGTTCCACTTCCCATTACCTGAGTTAAAAACATGCCTGTATTTTGTTGGTTTGTCTGTAAGTCAGATATGGAAGAGGAGCTCAGGGCTCAGCTGTCAGAAGTGGGCTAATGTGAACATAAAGGTGTCATGAGTCTCTGCACAAGTACTTTTGGTCCCAGGGAAGCACTCAAGATGCTGAACCTACCATCTGAAGAATGACTTCTGGACCGAGGGCCCTTCAAGAGAGAGGAAGAGCTCCATAGGGTTCCCTTTTCACAAAATATTGATGTCACATATGACAGTAGGAGGAGAGAACCTTGTGCTTTAGCAAAGTAAAAAATTAGGAAGTTACACCTGAAATCAGTGAAAAGAGAAGAAATACTCTGATTTGGCGAGGGGTGAATGGAAATACAGAGTGTAAAGAGTGATAAGGACCAAGGACTGTTTAAAGGTCAGCTGGGTGGTCACCTGAAGACCTCAACCAAACCAATTTTTTGACTTTGTGAACAAATAAGACATGTGACTTACATAGTCAGGACTCCATCTACTGTGCAGGGCTTAAAAAAAATAAAAAGAGAACATAGCAGAGTTAAATAAAGGCGGAATTGGACCCTCTTGGTCCGATCTTGATACAGCTGGCCATTGAGATAAGGATAGTGGGTTTGCAGGCATACAGTTTTTCTGCCCTTAACTTACAAGGGAACGTAACTACTGCCTAACTTCAGCACTCAAAAGTGCCCCATGGAGATTCCTACATCTCTTGATGGACTAGAGGGAATCTAGGATCCTTAGGATCGCTTGAAGAGTATGCCTGGTATGCCCAATGCCATGTGAACTGTGATCTGTACAGGAGGCAATGGAAGTTTAGCTCAGATTCCTTTTCATTATTGCCCTTCCAGGGTTCAGTCGACTCTTGCCACTTGTCCTAAGGACTGGGAGTGGTATGCAATATGCAGATATATATCCACTCCCTAACTTCATACTCCACCGTTTCATTAGAGCACTACTAAAAGCTGATCCACTGTCAGATTCAATGGTATCAGTACCATTCATCCCAGGAATAGTTCCTCCATTAACATTTTGAAGGAAATTCCAATGTCTTGGTCTTTGGTGGGATAGGCTTCAACCCTCTGGAAGAGATGATGCATAGGTAAAGGTAATTAAGCACCAGAACAGATCATCAGTGAACATATGGAATACCAGTCACAGTAGTTTCAGAAGCTAGGTTAGGCAAAGGAGTAGTGCAAAATGTTCTGTGGTGGCATGAATCCACCATCTTCAAAATGTCTCATCAGGAGAATTTGATACCACTTCTCTGGAAATTAGCCTGGGTGGTGCTTTTCTTGTCCTCTATTTCCCAAAACATGTACTATAGATGCACTTCTATCCAAGACAACAGCAATTTTTGCTTTTGAGTGACAGCTTTATCAAACCACTGAAGAAAAGCACTGCAGTGCAGACTAGGAAAATCCTCGTCTTCATCGGCCTACCATCACCTTATTTCAGAGTCACTGTTAACATAACTGATGTTGTATCTGGCCATCTAAATGGACGGCCTTTCATAATCTTCAGACACAGTTGTACCTCACTTCAGCAGGGCAGTCTTTTGCCTCAGTCAGCAGGGCCGTGGGTACGGTTCTGCCTTGCAAGACCTCTTGCTAAACTCTGAGAGCCCAAATACAGATGAACTTGTGCAGATAAAATTACTAACTACCGTAATGGCTGTCCAAATGGGTGCAATAAATTTCAGCGTGAGACAAACTCTCTCAGGTTTTACTGACTCTTAATGTTGCTGCTGCCAGCTTTAGTGTTACTCTTTGACTCAAGCCATATTCTGTTGTCTCCCAAAGGTCTTTTCGGCCCGTCAGCTCTAATCAATATGCTGCCTTGAGAAGGAGCTTGCTTTAAGTAGGTTTGCTCACCATAAAGAACCATATAAAGAAAATTTGACTTCTACTCCTTGTCAGCATATATCACTCCCTATGCAGATCAGCATTTAGATGGTCTGTTAGTTGAATCCAAGTGCTCTCTTTTATATGTTTCAAGAAATGACAAATGCTTGGAAAAAAAATGCATGGTTGTTCTACTGAATACATTAGGCAGACTCAGGAATGGCAAGCAGAACAGCTAATAAAGCCTGGAACTGTAGCAGAGAGGGTGTTAAAAGGTAATTAGTACAGCCTGTTTTCCAGCAACATGCAAAAACTATTTAAATATGCTTTTAGAAAGAGCTACCCAGGATATGCTGTTTACCTTTTCTTGACATACTAGTTCAAAATAAAGCATGTATAAAACCAATTTTCAGCTGTTGAATACATGCCTCTGGTGCAGCCTTATTTTTTCAGGGGTCTGAGACACTTGAGTGAGAAGAAAACTTCTGCCATGATGACCAGGCTCAGATTCTTGACCCCTTACGCTGTCTTAGTAGCACTGCACTTTACAGCTTTGACTGGAGTACCCAGTGGAATGGTCAGTCTAGTCAGGGTATCAGGATCTGACCCACTGTAACCCAGCAGCACAGTGTGAAGATACTTGATGAGGGATTTTAAAACAGAGAGCAGGCCCTACTAGTAACCTTTGCTCTGCCTTCCTCAGGTATAATGTGGCCTGTGAAAAACAATGAATAAGTGTGATAAGCACAAAGATGTAAATCTGTGTTAAGAAATTTCCCTTTACAATTCAAAGGAAAAATCGAATGTGAATTGCCTCCTTTTCTTAGATGTCATCCATGGAAAGCAAACTCAAGGTTTCTTCATGCACACACAGATGATGGGGGGGGGGAGGTGGAAATAAATTACAAAGTAAATATGACCTTTTTTGCTTTATTAATCTAGAATGTGGTACCAATGTGCCTGGACTCAGCAGCTCCCCAGCTGCACCCTCCTGCAGGATGTTATCAATCCTTTATTTCTGTGAAACGTGCTACCAACTAATAGGAAAAGCACTAGAACTTTATCACATTTTAATAAAAAAAAATTTGTTCTTACACCATGCTGTGTCCTGAGGTAGTTAAACTTGTATCTTCCAATATACCATTCAATCCATATCTCATATGTTTTGCTGTTCATTAACTGCCGTGCATCTTTTTAGGTTTCTTATGAATTTACAAATATCACTAAGGCATGCCTGGGTGCCTTTGCCTATTCTTCAATGTATCTTTTGTTCTCCCTGCCTCTCCCAGGGAGGCAGAAAGGAAATGCACACATGACAGTGGGGAGAGGGCACAGGAACAGGGAGAAACATTGCTCATTGGTGCTGCTTCTCCCTCCCAGGACCAAAACAAGCTGTTGCTGCTTCTTCCTCTCTCTGACCCCAGGCTAATAGTCACTTTCTGGCTCTCTGGTCTCACTGCAGTGCCTCAAACACCCCCCTGCCTGCCTGAGGTCCTGCGTGGTCTAGGATGTGCTGTGGGAAGTGGAGGCCTCTTCAGAGCATGAATTTACATTTGGCAGTGTGATCCAGCGAGGAGGCTATTAAAGATGTAGGAGTCAACTAGGTCAACTTGCTGCTAGGAGTTCAGCGCCCAGCTGTGAGGATGTACATTCAGTACTTCCTTAAAAAGCGTGTCAGATCACCTGCCTGTGTCTGGGAAACAGCTGGGGGAAAGGGGAACATTCTGCACAAAGGCTTTGCAGACAAGATGAGATGGACAGATAGATTTCTAGGAGAGTATGGTTTTACATAGTCAGTGCAGCAAGACAGTAACTCTTTGGGATTTTTTTACCACCCTGACATGACTCTAAACCCTGCTAGACAAGCCTCAGCTTGGGGAGAAAGATCAAGCATTGGGTCTTTGCCATTAGCTTAGACACCAGGGGAACGAGCTAGATGACTTTGTTGATAACTAGCTTGAAGACCCCAGCAGGCCTTCAGACAGTTTTATTAATCATAAAAGTAATTTAAAATAGCCAATTCCTCAGGGGCAAAGTAAAAACAAAACCTCAGAAGAATGAATCAGGGTAGGCATCTCCCATTCCTAAGAGCACTCTGTTCGCATTCTGCGCAGGGAACTGAAAGGGAATACTTAGAAGCGAAAATCCCAAGCAATATAGCCAAATGCTTTCTCAGGGAAGGGGCAAGCACTTTCTTATGGACTGAGATTGCAACAGGAAAGGTATTGATGGGCTCTGTGTACAGCTCAGAGGCACTGAACTTTCAGGCAGTTCACTCTGACGCATATCACATCCAGAATCAGGAATATAGTTTTCCACTTTGCCTTGTGCTTGGCCTTTCCTCTTTCACTTTTTGCTTTCCCCTTGCCTCTCACCTTTCCCCTTATTTTTCCCTTGTCCCCTTGCATTACCCTTGCTTTTAAAAAAAAAAGAATAGAGAGAACATTTATTTGCCTCCATGCTACCATCCAGTGCCTGTACTCTACCCCAGCAGTCTTTAGCTGCCTTTGCCATACGAACCTGTCAGGCCCCTAAAGATGTCGTAGGGCTTCTCAAGTAAATTTATATGCCTGTGTTAGGATACCTGAATCCCATCTTAATTTTGCCACCTTACAGTTGTGAAGAGATCCTTCCAAAGCAGCCCAAATGTGAAACAAAGCATTACAATCTTCCTGGGTCTGCATACAACCAGAATTGATTCTGCTTTTGTTTATTGATAAAAGGTATCAACTTTCCTAACAAAATAGTGTTATAGGGATGTTGACCACAAAACACAATGGCAGTTTAAATGTAAAAATTAATTTCTCTTATTTTAACTGGAAAGATTTCAATGGTGAAAAAACCTGTGAATGAAGAACTGGGACATGAGCCAGGCAAAAAAGAGGATGGAGGGGAATCACATGTGGTGGGAAGGAGAGGAAGCTTGCAGAGACAGTTTTACTGTGGTCTGGGGGGGCTGGTGACTGAAACATGTACAGGAGGTGAATAATGCAGATCTTCTGCCCAGCAAGGTGCCTCCCTGCAACACTGCACATCATCTTTGGACTTCTGTGGCCCAGATTTGGGAAGACTCCATGCACCAGTATAAACAAAGGGGATCAAATCACTTCAAGAAAGACACTGAGGTGCTGAAGCGTGTCCAGAGAAGGGCAATGGAGCTGGGGAAGGGTCTGGAGCACAAGTCCTGTGAGGAGCAGTTGAAGGAACTGGGGTTGTTCAGCCTGGAGAAGGGGAGGCTCAGGGGAGACCTTATAACTCTCTACAACTGCCTGAAAGGGATGTTAGGGTCTGAGGGTGAGAATGGTTGCCCAGAGACTCTGTGAAGTCTCCATCCTGGATGATATTGAAGACCCAGCTGGACACAGCCAAGAGCAACTGCTTTAGCTGACCCTGCTCTGAGCGGGGGTTGGACTGGATGACCCCCAGAGGTGCTTTCCAGCCTCAGCTACCATGTGAGCCTGTGGGACTCAGGTACCACAAACTATGGTGTTCTCTGGGAACACAAAGCTCAGTGGGGTATGAAGCCCACCCGAGAAGCTGGATAACTGTATTTGGTGTATTTTACAGCAGATGGAAGGTGCAGCACTAGCAGCTGCAGGCTGGAAAACTTCCTCCTCCTTCAAACATTTCTGGATCAGTTTCCAAATGTGGTCAGCAGTGTCTGTGGAAGCCCATTAGATCATGCCTTATTTATTCAACTGTATTTTACAACACTTCCCTCCTTCTAGAATCCAGAGGGACCTGGACAGGCTGGAGAGGTGGGCCACTGCCAAACTCATGGAGTTCAACAAGGCCAAGTGCAAGGTCCTGCACCTGGGTTGGGGCAATCCCAAGCACAAGTACAGGCTGGGTGGAGAGTGGATAGAGAGCAGCCCTGCAGAGAAGGACTTGGGGGTACTGGTGGATGAAAAGCTGGACATGAGCCGGCAGTGTGCGCTGGCAGCCCAGAAAGCCAACCGTATCCTGGGCTGTATCCAGAGAAGTGTGGCCAGCAGGTCGAGGGAGGGGATTCTCCCGCTCTGCTCTGCTCTGGTGAGACCCCACCTGGAGTGCTGCGTCCAGCCATGGCGCCCTCAACATAAGGATATTGACTGGTTGGAGCAAGGCCAGAGGAGGCCACAAAGTTGCTCAGAGGGCTGGAGCACCTCTGCTATGGGGACAGGCTGAGAGAGTTGGCCTTGTTCAGCCTGGAGAAGAGAAGGCTCCGGGGAGACCTTATAGCCCCTTCCAGTACCTGAAGGAGCCTACAAGGAAGCTGGAGGGCGGGGAGGGGGGAGAGTTTTTAGAAGGGCCTGTAGTGACAGGACAAGGGGTAACAGGTTTAAATTGAAAGCAGGGGGACTTAGATTGGGCATCAGGACGTTCTTCCCGGAGTGGGTGGTGAGGCACTGGGACAGTTTGCCCAGAGAAGCTGTGGATTCCCCATCCCTGGCTGTCTTCAAGGCCAGGCTGGATGAGGCTTTGAGCAACCTGGTCTAGTGGAAGGTGTCTCTGCCCATGGCAGGAGGTTGGAACTAGATGACCTTTAAGGTCCCTTCCAACCCAAAAGATTCTATGATTTCTACTAGGAGACTGCTTTACATTTTTGGGGAATATCTCTCAAGTGCAGTTGTCGAGCATCACTGCCCCGAGCAGCTCCTGACAATGCCAATACACTGAGAGCTGCAAAATTCTTCCTTTCTGAAATCAAGAGTAGAAAAGATCATCAAGAAATAATGGACTAATGTGGCCATTCTATCTATGCTGCTCATAAATTACATTTTGAACCTGGCAATTGCAGGGTAATTAGGAGGAGAGTAGCTTTCCTGCAGGAACATATATTTCCTATTCTGCCTGGCTGACACACTCTGGTTTAATTTTTCCTTTGTTCACTCAGCTCAGAGAGCGGCAATTACCAAAGGTGATAGCCTAGTGGCAATTTTTGAATCATGAAGAGACTTAGCACAGAAATGAGAGAAGAAAAAAAAAAAATAAAAGGACAGGTATCACTAGTAATTAAAATAATTTTGAATTAAAGGGACTATTTCAATAACTGCTTTTGTACTATAATCATCACCATATAACCTATCCTTATGAATTACTAATACAGTGAAATAACACTACTGTGGAGAGTGAGCTTAAAAAGACAGCTTTCCTAAACACATAACCTCATCAGTAGGGTCTGGGCAGACATTTCGGAATGGTAGGTGATGCCACTAACAGCCATGCGATTTTTAATCCCTCCTTCCCCCTTTGGCCCTCTCAGAGAGGCACAGGAAACAGAGCAGGAATTCCCATCCCGGGTGGCCAGAAGAAGGTTTCACATTATTAAAATAGATGATTTCCTTCATCTAAGAGCCTCTGAGGAGCATAAATTACAAAAAACATCAAAGCAAGTGAAAAGTTTTAGAGCAGACTGTCAAAGAGACTGCTGGGGTTTCCTTGGTAGATTTCCATTTTTAAGGAGTCTCAGAAATTCACTTTCTTTCTCAAAACAATTCCATATGTCTGTGGATTATTTACAGTTGTTTTGATTTTTGTTGTCAAGGGTTTTAAAGAAACAATATTGCAATTATTTAACATGGGGAAATAAAGTTAGACAGACAGTGCCTGCAGTAACAAATTACTGGGATGATCTCATGGACTAAAACTTTGCAGACTTGCTTTGTGCTCTCCAGGGTTAGACAGCGTGGGTCTAGATACAAAGAAAAGCAGTATAGCCAACTGGAAATAAGTATAAGTCTGATGCTGTACAAGTACAGCAACTAATTGTTCATGCTGCCATCACTGATTTTATGGGATGAAACACCACGGCCAGTGTAGCACAAGAATAAGGGCTGTGAGAAACTTTGACCCAGATTTGAAGTTAGACCCGAGAAAACATTGTTTAATGATTATTGGAATTCATCTGAAAAAAAGCACAAAGGCCAGATGTGGTTTTGGATGAAAAGTCATCAGGGCAAGCTGTGAACGGATTCATATTAGCTTGCTAGTTTAGGGCAAAGAAGTGACTATTATTAGAAAAAGCGTGGAGAGACTATGTGCTGACAAGGTTATTAGCTAGTCTGGAGGAGGTGGCTCCTGCTGAGCGTGGGTTTTAAGTGATTTCTCTGTGCGGGAAGGTTGTCATTAGTCGTTGGGACATGGGCTATGCAGGAGACTGATGTGTCACATCTCAGCCTATAGTTACCCCTGGCAAGGCCATGGGTATAATCAGCCGCGATCTACAAACCAGATACCAGGCTGTATTGACCACATCCAGGAAACCAGGATCCATCTTTACGGGGAAGTAAGTAGGAAAAACAATGGGGCTGTGAAAAGCACTGCCACCTCTCTGGGTCACCAAGACAAAACATGCCAGTTTTAAGCTCTGTCATTATGTTGGGCTAGGCTTCTGCTCTGTTGTGCTGCCAGCCAGCCACCATGTGAAATAAAGGTCCTTACGAAGAAAGTACAAGTCTAAACACTTTATTTTTCTTTAAGGGAAGCATCCCTCTTCATTTCACATGTGCATGAGCACATAGGTGTTCGGCCAAAAAAAGAAAAAGGGAAAAGGGTCTATATTAATTGTTTCCAAGCCTAGCAGCAAATGTCACATTCTTAAATCTGTCATTTACGGCTGGTGAATTACTCCAAAAGTTATTCATAGTTCTTACCTAGCAATTCTTCAGGAAGTATTTTCATAAATGTTGCATCAATAATTTAAAAGCTGCAAAGTCATATGATTTTCAGAGTGACATCTGATTCGAGTTAGATGGCCAGAACAGGATAAGAGCAGAAGACTAATCATACATTACAATCACGTGACATAAGAAAGAAATGCTAAACCTTGCATCGCTAACGAGTTTGGTCCGATGGGTGTATTTCCCTGGGCTGAACCCTGACAGTATTAGTCCTTCATGAACCACTGGCAAGGGCTGAAGGACACAGTCTTTGATTGCCTTACTCAATGCCTTACGTTGAACATTTGTGAGGATCTTGGTCGAAACATGAGTTTGCTTCTCTTCATTTTTTCTTGATGCAAAACTAACTGGATGTAGTTCCATGTCATGTCAAGCTTATAATTTAAAACTGATTACTTCTGCATTGATTGTGTGTGTTTGATAACTCAAAGCTCTGATTCATTGGTTCAGGTCTTGATTATGACCTTGATTTGATGACTGTGTTGTCCACCAATAATTAGCTTGTGGTTCTGCTAATATGGTGATGTGTTTTACATTTGTTTGCTTATTTTTAGTATACAGGACTGGCTTGTTCAGTCCAATTGTAACGAGTCATGCCAACTAAAAATGTATGTGGCTTAAATAAGGTATTTCCCAGCTGTGTGGCCCTGCAACCAAATAAATAACTCTGATACCCATAAGATGGTATCAGGATTAAGCCAAAGCTTTTAAACTGCTGTGTTCGTTAGCAATTAAACTAAAAAAAGAAAAATCAAATTTGAAATACTACCTTTAACAAGCTCTTTACCAGTGCAAGACAAACCTAAGGCAATCACTTCCTAACTAAGTAAACCCTGTTTACACCTCAGCTTTGGAAACATATGTTGCTAATTTTAGAATTGCAGTTGCCATGTGAGCTGGGTGTCACTTCTATAAAAAAAATGCGAGTTTTGGGGGTAATTGTTTTTTCAGCACAGGTGCAGAAAGTGCATCTGAATGCCCTCAACATTCACACAAGCTAAGCTTTGACTCACTCAAACTGTAGCCTGTCACAGCCTGAAAAGTTTCATAAAATTTATTCTTTCGGGCATGGTATGGCCTTAATAAAAAGTAGCATAGAATTTCTTAAGAGATGTTCATCTTTTCTCCTTCCAGATTCTGCCTTCCCTCCATGACCTCCCCTTTTACACTGGCCAGACTACCCACATGTTTCACCACTTCTTCATCCTTGCAGCTCTTAGATTACTGGAGAAGCGACTGGCAGGTCCATGCAGTTATGGAGTTTGCAGTTACCAGTTGTTTCAAGCTAACCTCCTAGTTCAGCAGCTGGACACTGGTGCACGATATCCCTGTGGAGCTCAACTCCAAAGCAGCCAAGGAGTTGTGTGTTGTGACACTGTAGTATGTCTTCTCCATATGGGACAGTGGGAATTCATTTGCTATACGTTCCCTCATTTATCCAGAGAAGGTATTCATAGAGTTTGAAGTAATATATATAAAAGGCCGATGTGGTAAATTACTGACATATGAACAATTCAAACCAGATCCCAAATTTACTGCTGCTCCATAGCGATACCAGACTTCTGGCCATAAACCCAAGCCTAATAATTTGTGTAGAGCAACTCTGTGGTAATCACCTGGTCTAACCAACCTGGGAGAGCTTACACAGGGAGAGGAAGACAGCAGTGTACAGCGGCCAATGACAGAAATTGGTCATGGCCTTTTTGCAATGCTAATAAATGGTTAATGCTACATTTTGAAATGCAAGAAAAGAATAAAATACATTTCTCAAGATAATAATGTGGTATTGGCTCAGATTAGCTAACTACATTGAATGCTAAGGCACTTTGCTTTAACAGTGCCCTTTGTCTGCACACATAAAGGATATGCATGGGGATAATGCAAGGTTCCAGGAAGGGGGCAGATATCCTTGCAACCCAAGGGAGAAATTCCTGCGTAACCAGGTGTCAATCTGGCGCTTTTCACCAGCGTTAAAACCCTTGTAATTATTTGGGAAAATACATACATTTTTACACAATACTCAGAAAATACCGGGAGTCTGAGGTTAAAATTTGGTGGCAGCTGACAAGCAGATAACATGCTAATTCAGAAAAGGGTGTAAAAAGAGGAGTTGAACCAGAGGTCACAGTACATCTCTGTATCAATTAGAGTGATAAACTCAGAGAAGTGTTTAGGTTTTGCTGTCTGCTCAAAATGCACAACTGACTTTGCAGTTGTTGCTTTCCTCTCCAGCTTTAACAGGGAGGTGAGGTGTGCTGTGAGTCCCACCAGCAAGAGGAGGAGGAGGAAGAAAGCCGAGGGAGATCTGACAGCTGGAGGAGCCCCAAACTAGGTTATTCCGAGAGCAGCTCTCAGTATCCTTATTTCAAAAATGTAGGCTACAGTTTTCATGTCAGAAGCCCAGCACTCTTCTGTATGCTGTACTTCTTCCCACACGTAAGTCCTGGGAGGTGTTTGTATGAGAGGGGGCTTGCACCAAAAATGTTTCAAACTGGAAAAATGAGCATGGTTGTTATTAGGTTCCGCAGACTGGGAATCTGCCAGGCTTTTACAAAACTACTAATTTTCTGAGTCTTAGCTCTTTTAGCTTTTTTTTTTTTTTATTGAGCAGAGGACAAGTTCTATCTTATTAAGTGAAAACAATAGAGTGAGAAGTTGGAAATTGCCAGGAAGCCTGGGAAAGACCGAAGCTCAGCTGAGATTTCATTCCATGTTTTCCTGTTGACCTCACAGACTCTCGACACAAGAGCTCTGAGTACATTAAAAAAAGGCCACAGTCTCATTTGGTCCTGTGAACATTGGCAATATGTTATGGGGACAATATACAAGCTTGAAAGGGAAAAAACGCAGCAATGTCCCCATGCCCCGGAGGTTTTGTCTGGTGCAATGCTGTTTAACCAGAGCACTGTGAGGTTTTAAATGGCCGTATGAGATTTATAGTAGGTCATGACCAGATCTCTTTTCAGGGCAAAGTTTGAAAAGTCCATTTGTCTCAAAATTTAAAAAAAAAAAAAGAGTCTGGTAATTCTCCAAGTTTTTTTCCTCTTCCTTCAGGCAACTATTTTTGCCTGGCCAGAGTTCCTAAACCCTCCCCAAGAGCCCTTTTAATGTGGGAAATATTGTCCTAGTGTCTGCTATCAAAGGAATAATACAGAAGATACAAATATTTACAAACCCACTCTAACTCCACATGGTCAGTATCAAGCTTATTAAGTTTTAGAAAAAGGGACACCATGACCTTAAAATAAGCGTCTTCAGGAAATCAGTATTTGAGGGCATTACGCAGGGAAGAATGATGCTTATTGCAGGGAACTGAAGGGAGAAGATTCAGGGTGCAGGCAGAAATCCCCTGTGTCCAGCTGATGGTGTGGCTGCCCCACTCTGGGGCTGGTAGCTCAGGGGCAGCCCTGACCGGGTGGGTGGCACTGCCAGCCTCCCACTTCTGCCCAACTGGGCTGCGTCCCACCATGTGCCAGTGAAACACACTGGTGTCTGTGGGGCTGCAAAATGAGATAACGAGGGGCTGGCCTCCCACTGCTTTTCCTGTGCAGCAGGAGGACAGGTTGTCCCTCTCCAATGATGGGGGCCATGTCAACTTTTGGCAGCGGATGGTGCTTGGGTAGCTTCTGCCAGGATCTGTGCAGGAAGCCAGTCTCTCGCTGGGTGGTCCTGAGACTGGGGGCAGCTGAAGGAGACCAGTGGGAGATGAGGGTCTCAGGGAGGGGTCCAGGCAACCCAGTGGGGTCATTTAGAAGAACAGGGAAGGGCAGATTGGACAAGCAAGATGGTAAGTGGCAACCGAGGCTCTGAGACAAGGTCCCCCTGGGAAATGTGGAGAGCCAAAATTGTGGATATCTGGGGCCAAGTGAGGGAAGATGCCTGTGATAGAGACTCTCTAGAGGGGCTGTAGGAGGGAAGAAAAGGAAGATGGGAATGGCAAGCAAATTCCCACAGGGCTGCCGGGAGGCAGGCACTAGCTGCCCCCCTGCAGCGCCTGCACAGCCAGCAGCCAGCAGCCTGGGTGTGAAACAACACAGACCTCCCTGGGTATGCGTGACGCCAGGGACAGAGCAGATCTTCGCAAAAGCGTATTAAAGCATCTTAAAGGATCATTGCAAAGCAAGAAATTTACTTGGCAGGTCTCTATGACATTTCTGGGGTGATTTTTATCTGCTGTGTAAATCAGAATCATGGGATTCTTTAACCCTGCTCCCCTGGTTTTTTATTTGACAAACTGTTTGTTCATTTAAAGCGGTTATGCCTGATTGTGCCAGTAAATAATAAGTGAGAGCTATTTGTGAATTATTTGGCTGCTAGATTTCCACAGAGAAGGGCCTATTCTCTTCTGTGTGAATGTCTGTGTGAGAGGCAGTCCCTCAGCATGAAGAAAAGTTGTGCGCCTGAGTCAGGAATGAAAAAGGCCTTTAAAATCTTCAGAGGAATCTAATACAGAAGATACACTGGTATGCAAAGTAAATTTCATTAGGTATAAAATACCTACCTTTAAAATAAATAATTTTCTTTTTTTGCTAAAATGCCAGAAGATTGTAGAGTATATTAAAGATAGCATGTGTCTCATTTAAATCACACCCCATGGAAAAATACCTAATTTAATTTAAGTAATTTCTATTTATTTCTGCCTTTCAAAATGATACCATTTTCAGGTTATAAAAATGTAATGTCTGAACTTACACTCTTTACACCTAGTTTCAAGCCAGACCTAATTTTACATCTAAGTTAAAAACACATGAGAGCACACAGTCATAATATAATCTGGCCCCTCTCTGACTGCAAAAAGGGCAGCCTACTATAAATAGACTCCTCGAGAGAAGGAACGTCTTCCATTTTGAGGGGGATTTTGAAATTTCATGCCATTCCAGTTTGGAACAAAGCTCTCCAATTCTGAATTCTCCCATGAAACAGAACCCCAAAAGGAAGCAATAGTGATGAAAAATAAAGCAGCAGGTGTTTGTTCTGATCATTCGTAAAGAAGATGTCACCAGACAGACTTCCTGGAAATGCTGACTGAGCAAAAAACCCTGCAACTTTGGAGAATGAGCCACTTGAGATTTTGGGGTCTTGGATTGCATCAAAAAAGCTGCAATGGTTCAGGAGCCCAAATACCTTCCCTGCAAGCCCTACTCATCAGGTTGCCAGCGAGGGTGTCAGGGGAGCTGGTAGATAGTCAGGCTGTGTTGAAGTGGAACCTTAACTGGATCCTGATGTCTGAACTACATGCCTGGTGTGTTTCTTTGAAGTAATTAACTTGTGCAACCTTTGGAAGCACAGATCAGCAGTGATGTGATTTTTAAAAACTGGAAATATTTCCAACGTGCTGAAGTCAAATCCTCAGCGGGTGAAAACTGTGATAACGCTACTGAAATCAGTGAAGCTATTTCATTTTATACCAGTGAAAATCTGGTCACTGAAGTTTAAAACAGAGTTCAAAGACGACTGTAAGTGTAAAGTAAGAATCACTGCTAGTGTGCACTGATCAGAGCCACTGATGAACCACGAAAAGAGCTACTCTAGGACTCAAAATGTTAAAAACAATTATATGATTTAAGCTTTCGCTTCATGCAGAAAAAAAATCTCTCAGTCAAACTAAACCAGAGACTTGTCATTTTTCTATTTACTTTTCACATTTACCATGAAAAAATGCTCCCTGCTGCCATAAACTACTTGGGTAAACCGAAAGGTTTGCATGCAAAGCCAATTTGTCAGCATTGGCTGAAAAGCATATAAACATACCTCCTTCTCCTGATGTCTGCATGAAAGACTTTTCACTTGCACAGAAAAAGGATTCTTCTTTAACCAGCTCAAGCCCTACAGCTACGTATAACATTCCTTGCTCACCAAAGACTCCCACCAATTTTAATTTGGCTTCTGAGTATATGAGGAATGTGGGGTCAAGTCCCTACTTTTGAAGCTCTGCAAGGCATAAAAGTTCTCTGAATGTGACCTTCTTCAGTGTCTAGAATGCACTGCACAGAAATAATGGAATTGTTTGGGATTTGGGTTGGTTTTTTGTTTTTTTTTTTTTTAGGAAACATTTCCTTGATGGGAAGAGACTTCTGCAGCCACTAGGTTCTCCAGGATTCTGGGAGTAATCCCCTTTTCAATAGGAATTTGGTTACAAGGACAGATGGTAGTCCTCAGTAGACTTAGTTCATATGTTTTTGGCACAAAATCATGGGGAGCCATGAGCTGGCCTGCATATATCACCCAGCATGCACTGATTCTTTCTGATGAGGGAGGAAGATGAAAGCATTGCCAAAGGAATAAGTATCCGGGAGGAGACAAAAATAGTTTTGTGAACCTGATCCTTTTCTCAGAAAGTTCTGGATGCTAGTCTTTCCCAAGGTTTTCTTAGCCAAAGACTTCTCTAGAGGTACTACCAAACATGCCTGGAGCCTTTCAGCTGCAATAGTTTTCAAGGTAAAGCATTTGTATGAGATTTGGTGGATCACGCCAAGCTATGGGACCCTACTGCACTGCTGCTGTACCTTCACACCAGCATATGTGGAAGAGCTAAGGGGGAAACTGCTCTTCCATCCTAAGAGCTCTGTCAGAATTCACAAATGTCCCAGTTTTTCTATGGGAGGACACCCAGGCTGTTCAAAGATCACACTTCCATCTTCCTGCCCTGAAATGTAAGAAACCTAGAACAGTGTGAACCCTTCCTCAATGGCAGAATAAATCCAACTCTTCTCCAAGAGGAGAGGAAAGGATAAAAGTTTTCCTGCAACATACATTGAAATTGAGGTGTTTATGGGGAAAAAAAAAAAAAAAAAAGAGAAACCTGGATGGGACTGCATGGGGGAGCAAAGTATCCCAGCCCTTGACAATGTGATCTCCTTGCAAGAACATCTCAGGCCTGATTCAGTCACACACTAAACCCCATGGGGAAATCCCAGTGCCTCTTTATTTGTACATACTCACCTTTCCCTCACCCACCCTGCAAAGAAACTGTCCATGGTTCTGCTTCTGTGTGGTGTCCTCTTTACCCCTCAAGGAGCAAAGGCATAGCCAAGGTACAGAGGGTGTGTTGTTCCCCACTGAGGCCACATGATGACACCGTACTGAGGAGCCCCTTGCCCACTCGGGGAACAAGCACAGCTCTTTCATGGGACTGGCCTCCTGCAGAACATGCCAGCTCTCCCCCCGACAAACCAGGGCTCCCCTTTCCTTTTCGCCTCTGTTGTTGCCAGGGTCAGAACAAAACCAAGAGCAAGGAGAAAATACTCTTGAGGCTAAAATGGAAAAAATAGAGAAGGCAGCAGGAAGATAGCCTTACCAGTGACAAAGGCAGACCCAGAAGTTCAGCTGGGATTCCTAAACCAACTTTGCAAGAGGGAGGAAAAACCGACTGGAGCGAGCATGTCATCCACGGAGCTGATGCCAGAACACCCTGTTGTGCCTGGCTGATTATGGAGTGATTAAAGCTTGAAGGGGGGGATCTCCTTCCATCTGCTGCATGGACTACTGGCTCACTGAAAGGGAACAGGAATTTCTCCTTTGCATTGCTGCACCTGCTCTGGACACTCCCTGAGCTACAGCTAGGACATGATCCACAAACATGCAAGGATCAGAAGTCCCAAGCTAATGTCCTGTAACTGGATCAGGCTGAAGTACTTCTGCTTGCTACGAATTTTCAGCTTTTCTTAAAATAAGGTAGTACTGAAAGTGTGGTGCTTCGTGGGAGCAGTGTGCTTCCCGTTTTCCTGCTCTTGGTGATGTGTAAACCTGAGGTCTCTTTCTTCAGACTTTCAGAAAATAGATACAAATGTATTTATAAGATTTCACTTTTGCAGCAGAGCACTAAAAATAGCACAGTACATCGTTCATAGTGCAGGTCTCTCTATTCTCTTATCCCATTGCTGAAGAAAGGAAGGCATAATGTTACCAATTAACTGTCCTCCTACCTCTTCCAATAAAGGAAGTTTCAGCTACTGGAGTTACTATCAAGGTTACATTCTCCTTTGTTTTACATGTTCATTGCCTAGAGGGACTGTCATTGTCCAAAGGGAACATAATGTTCAAGTCTCATTGAGTTATCGTAAGTAATATCAATAATAAGGAAAACAAAGCATTTGTTAAGAAATTCACTCCCCATAGCTATGTACTCATGGTAAGTGGGACTGGTGTTCAGAGCATCAATTCAACAATAGTTTAAGTCGGTGCTCCTTTGACCCACGCTGATGAAGATGGACAGACAGTTTAAACAAGATTATGCCTCCAAGGGTCATAAAAATGTAGAATTTTCCCAACTGCAAAATGATTTTTTAAAGACAATTACCTGCACAATTTAACCGGAAGGCTATTTATGCCTTCCAGGTTTCATATCATTATTATTTGTTTCGTCTTGGATTTTTGTTGTTTCCCCTACTCTCACTATTTTTTTTTCTTTTGCCTCAGATACACACATTAAAAAACCACTCTCACACTTCTTGTCCTATGTGATTTATTCCCAAGAAATTAAATTACATTTTTATAAGCCTGTGTTACCACAAATGATAGCTGAAGATTTGCTGAAAAAATTAATTCCTGATCTGTTGCTGTGAAGCATCCTCGCTGGCACTGTACTGACTCTGTCTTTCAAAACCAGATGGAAGCAGTCCAACGGTATGATTAACTTCTTAGTCCCTGCAATTTCCTATTGCTCTACTTGCCCTAGATTTCAGGATTGACCTCCTGCTTCACTGCAAAATGCACAGTTGCTCAGTTTGATAAATCACATGAATACTTTTTTGATCACAGTTATCTACTATTTACTACATACCCAGTGAGGTTAATCATATGCTGAGGCACTTCATATGCTGCACACATATACACTCTTCTTCCCAATAGCACTTTGCATATTCTTCATGCTGCCAGCCAGCAATGGGACCTGCTTTCTCCTTAATAATGTGAAAGACCACAGATCTGCACCTTGTCTCTCTCCTGCCCCACCCCTCCCCCCTGCCCAGTTTATTCTATAATTATCCGCACACCGATTCCTAAAAGACCTAGCAAGCCAAAGAAAATATATGAGAAATTACTAGTCAGACCCAGCACGGATCTCCTCCCCTCAGATATCTTTAGGGAGCTATTGAGAATGATGGCATTGCCCATAGGGAGGTGGGAAATGTTTGGCTGTCATGGCAGTAAAACGTTATCACTTCCTTGAAGAAAAAAAGCACATCTTCACTTTCCTCTCTCTTTCTCTAAGCACCAAAGGAATTTCAGTATTTAGTACAGATAGCTAGGGCTCAAAATCGCTAAAATTCCCTGGGACAGCTCTGCTTCACCTTCTCATGCCGCGTTGCAATTCATCCAAATCACGTCTCTGGTGCTATGGTAGAACAACTCTAAACAAACACCAGTGGCAGTCAAGGTATGGGAAAACATCCAGTAGCAACAGATGAGTGCCACAGATCTTGCTCAGAAGTGAAATAAAGGGAAACGGAGTCCCAGTTTTACAGAGATGTCTATTCCTTTCCATTCCAAGTCTTCTGCACAGGCTCTTATTTAAAGCCCCTTTTCACTAATTCACAACAGTCTCCAGTACTGGAAATAGTGTGCTATATACAAAATATATCATTACTCTTCCTCATTCAAGTTCTCTAACTAGGAGGGCTGAGAAACTGAAGACCATTTCTGTCACAAAACGTAGCATCAGTCACCCTTTGCTACCCTGTACCATGTGGGAGGGCTGCAACTGTGGGACAGCAGCGCTTCCAAACAACAAAGCTTTCAGGGAAGGCATACATGATAAATCTGTATCCCCTGCCAAAGGTATTCTTGTCTTCCTCGCAAGGATAATCCAGCAAGTTTAAGCAATGTGCTAACGCTGTGAGAGCTGTGTGTTTGTTTCTGTGGCAGTGAACACCGTGTGTGCACACTCTTCCCTTGCCAACCTTTGCCTCCTGCAGAGCCCATGATCTCAGTTCCGTCATTCTCTGCTGGGACCCAGATCAGCTGTCCCGAGCCAAGGCTTCCCTGCGGCTGTCACTGATTACCTGGACCTGTCACGGGAAGCCTGGCAGCTGGATCAGGCACTCTGCTGATAAGCTGACCATGTAGCTTCTCCTGTGGAGGACTCTCACGGTGTGAAAGGCGATGTTATCAAAAACCTCAGTCCAACACAAACACAAGTATGTGAGTCACATGAAGCACATGAGTATTTTTGCTAGCTGACACGGCACTATTTACTTACTTCAGGGTATCACAAGTTTAACTGCTTCGCTTATTCACAGCTCAAGCAGATACGCGAGAACAAGAAATCTTGGGCTCCATCCACCACAAGTTTTAAGGCTGCTTGGACAGCTGCCTTCCCTGCTTTAAGTGATCTATTAAAAATCTAAATCGCCTCTTATTGTTGCCTTAATACTTTACAGGCAGTCCCTCTGCAGGTCTCCTAACCCAAATGGTGTATCTCAATGTGTCTTTGTCTGAAGGAGAAGAGCCACACTATGGATCCCATCCATCCCGAGGCCGCTTACAATATCAAGGGAAGGGACTGGATTGTCCCAGGTCAACCTTGTCCATTCGATTTTCCTTGCAGCTGAGTGCCGAGAATGAGAGACAGTGCAGCAGCACCTCTGCTTGCAAGCATCTCTCTCGCCACAGACGTAGGGCTCTGCAGTTTCTCATGACCCACCACTCAGTTCCTCAGACCCTTCACTGCTCCAGCCAACAAGGTCAAAAATCTCTGCCTTTCAGGACCTTGAGTACAGCTGGCCAGTCCAGCTAGGACAAACCAGATCATGCCTGGTTTATCAGCCTGCATTTTGGTGTCCTAACTGTGATCAGACACAGATGGAGAAGGCACGGTTACATGGAAATGCAAGGTACTATCCCTTCTGCCCCACAGAAAGGCAAACTGAAGCTCAGACAGGCTGTGTAGCTCACCAACCATCATGAACGGGGTTGTCTACACTGCCAAATGGATGTTCAAATGTTTTCTTCCCGGAGAGGGTGGTGAGGCACTGGAACAGGTTGCCCAGAGAAGCTGTGGATGCCCCATCCCTGGAAGTGTTCAAGGCCAGGCTGGACGAGGCTTTGAGCAACCTGGTCTAGTGGAAGGTGTCCCTGCCCATGGCAGGGGAGTTGGAACTAGATGGTCTTTCAGGTCCCTTCCAACCCAAACCAGTCTGTGATGCTATGATTCTGTTAGTGTTGTGATGCCTTGTCTGTCAACAGTGCAAGGTGGTGAATCAAACAGGTTTATCATAGCCTGCACTTAACTGTTCAAGTCTGGATGACATTTGGATATTATCTGGATGCTGGGCATAAGCTAACGAGTGGGACTGGGCTCCTTACAGGGCCATTCAGCTGGGACGGGCAGCCTTGCCAGCACAGCCATATGGCTGCTGGGCTGTGTGTGTTCAGCTCTCCCCCTGCCCTACATGCCTGCACCAAGGTTTGTACAGGCAGAGCTAGCAGGGTCTGCCTGCATCCTCCAGCATGAGTACACAGAAAGAAGAGCAGACCGCAACTGTGAATTAAGCATGTCCCTAAATGCCACCCAAGCACCGCAGTGAATGAGCTCTCTTTCCCCTATTATGACGAGAGAGGAAATGCAGCCGTGGTACACACTTTCCTCTAATTGTTCAAAACTCTTCAGCAGACCCACTTGGCCTACACTACAGCACAGAGAAATAAAAGCAGCTAGGGGAATAAAAGTGCCCTAGGACCACTGTAAATCTTTACTTCATGGAAAATCTTATCTTGCATATGAATATGAGCTGTGAGTAAATTTAATGTGTGGATTAAGTACTGTGCGGTCTCCCTCATGGTGGGCTTTTCAGCCTAAAAAGAACAAAAGAATAATAATGAGTGTTGTGTTTGGGTATGATTACAAACAGCTGTAATTTACAGCTGGACATTCTCCATTGCAAATGTATCCAGCAGCAAGCAAGTGCTTCTGGGTTAGTGGAGCAGACTGCAAAAAATTAGCTTTTAACTTCAGCCTTAAGGTCAGAGTTCTGGGACCATGGGAGTCAATAATAAAATCTATTTAGCTCAGCGGGATTAAGCAGGTTTAAGACCTGGCTTAACCACACTGCTTACTGTTAAATAACAACAGAACACACTGAATATTTTAGTTACAGACATTTTTCTTCATTTGAAAGCTATTCAGGCAGTGGAAATGAGAGTCAGACAATTGAAGATATGCTAGCACTATACCATTAAGGTATATGAGATAAGTTCTTGCTCTTCTCTGTCCCAGAAACTGTGATCTCTATAGTTAGACCACTTTACTGAGGAGCACAATAAAATTAAAACCAAGCTGTGCTGTATAAACACCAAGGGTTTTTCATGAGAGAATGAAAAGCTAATGGGGCCAGTGCATCTTTCCTGACAAAATAGTCGGTGCATGTGCAGAGCAACCTGTCTTCTGGAAGCAGAAAAGCTGTTTCAGTCAAGCTTCTGGGTCACTAATCTTTGTGTTTGCACATAAATCTGCTGGGGGTTACTGTGTCATTCTGAAAACAAGACTGAGTGCAATACACTAAAGAAATCAATGGCTACGTGTTTAAAAACTCTGGTTTTTTCCCCTCTTTCGGTTTAGCTAGCTGTTACCTTGTTAACAGAACCTGAAAGTAAAAACTGCAACAAGAACTGCCAGAGAGTATTTTAAAAAAATGAAAGGCAAAATTGCTTAGAGCAATATTAAAGCTGCCGCCTCCCTTGGTGCTGGGAAGTGCTGGTGTGTGACCGGGAGCTGTTGGTTGCTACTGGGACACAAGTAACGAGCAGCAGTATCATAGGCATCCTCACTTCAGCCAAGACTAGACAGAAACCTCCATCACAGTGTGGGTTTTTGGCCCCCTGCCCTCCCTGCAATGAGGTTACAGGCAGCAGGGAGGGGACCCTCCCCCCCCACAGGGTGCACCCGTGCCCTTCCCAGCACCCTGTCCAGAGGGAGGGCAGGAGGGTGTCCTGACAGATGGCCCAATATTTGCAGGGCAGGTGGGACAGCTTTAGTCTCTGGGCAGAGAGGGGAACAGCTGACCATAAATACTACATCTGAGGTGTGAGGGGCAGAGTTTTTGCCCTGAGGATGAGGGCAGCTCCATCACCAACCCCAATGAAGTAGGGACCACCATCCATCACCACCACTTTTCTTTCTAAGGGAGACAGAAAGCACGCTGTGAGGTTTGGGGCTTGTTAACTACCTCCTGGGACAGTTCTGCAGGAATGGGAATGCTTCTCATTCAGCCCAGGGCAAGGATGCTGAGAAAAAAAAAAAAAATCAACCCCCATGTTTTCTTTGGTCACGGTATTGTCCTCCCCAGGTGCAAAAGCTGCTTTGCCTCAGGGGTGAGCTTGCACCCCTTCAGGGAGAGGGGCATAACGCTGTCTCTGACTCCTCTTTCTTTTTGCATCCGTCCCAGTTACAGCAAATACTTGCGTGCCCCACAACCGTGCCAGTGATTTCACCCACATCCCATACATTTCACTCTGGAATTTTTTTTCCTTAAGGGTGGGAAAAAAAAAATTCTAAACAAAACAGTTTTTGTAAACTTGGGGGGAAGAAGGTTGATAATTTTGGCGGTCTTAGCCTCCAAGCAGAGAGAAATGTTATTCATCCATGCACAACACATAATTCAGCCTAAGTGACAGGCTCTGCTCTGGAGAAATCCTGGCCTGAGCTGGCTTCCAGAGTCAATTACCGCTTATTCCCAGGGAGGCGGGGGCCGGGGGGCCAGACGGAGCAGAGGGGGCTGCCAACAAGGCATGGGGAAATTTACTCTGTGTCAGCCTGCATGACACAGTACCTCATTTGTGGATAAATGTAAATCTGCTAGTTCTTTTTCACAGGCACTAAAATGTACAGTCTCTCCTCCCCCTTCCCTCCCCCTGTTCCCAAAACTGGAAAAGAAATCAGGACCATCTTAGAAAGCTACCTTATATTTCAATCAATCCTCTTTCATAAAAGTCATTTAAGGTAAATACCTGTGCAGACCTATAGCCCAACTATAACATTTACTATGGCCCAAATCCTGAATTCCTCACTCGGGCAAGTTTCCTGTGAAGTTAATGGATTTTTTGCTTGAAAAAGAGCTGAGTAAAACCTGAACACTGTCTAAGGATTTGGTCCCCTGCTTATCTGCCTGGAGCAGAGCTGCGGTTCCAGAAGTCGTGAAAAAATGAATTGAATTCCTCCAAAATACCAATCCCTCAAAACTTAAGGGGTAAGAAAGGGCATTGTTTTTGTGCATAAAACGTACAGAGAATCTCATCAAAAGAAGAGTAATTCCCAGGGAAAGGATTTGGAAAAAGTCAAAAGAGAACATCTCGGAATAAATGAAGTACTTATTGCTGAAAAATGAGCTCAGATATATCTCAGCAAACTCTAAAGCTCAGAATTTACTGCATCATTCATGCCTTCTCCAGTAAGTTTCTTATCTCTCGTTTGGTATCACAACAAGGGATTCTGCACACTCTGTATGAAATACAACAAGACTGTGATTTTTGCAGTAATAAACTCTACACATGCATGACAAATCCAAGCATGCAAAATGTTTAACATCCCAGTTCACAGATACTTTGGGGACAAAATCCGATTATGAGTTATATGCCACAATAAATAGGGCTCAACGTTTCATAAAGCAATTTATAGTTCATAAAAATGACAAAATGTACCTGTCAGATAGAACGCGGAGAGCAGATCTCTGTGCTGCCTGCTGGAAGAAAGGGCAGAGATGTTTATTTTATATTCTGACTTGAAAATTACGAGCACAATCAACACTTTAAAAAATGCGTTACACACATTTTTGTCACCTGTCCAAATGTTAAAGTACGAGCAAAGTAGCAGAGAGTCTATAGTCAGATGGACATTCCAGCTTAGTAAATGTAAGAAGACTTTGTTAAGTACGCCATAAACCAGAAGATTGTCAAAGCACCGCACGGTATTTGAGCTCTGAACCACCCTATTTAGATGATTTTTTCTGCGGGTCCCTGAAAACTCAGCAGGGCTCGGTTCCCTGCCTTCCCCTCTCCCCGCTTCCGTACTCCCACTCCCTCTCCTTTACCATTAGTCTCCTCCCATTCTTCCACAGAAACAAACATCACATATTTGGTTCCTTTTGCGATGAAGCCCGTAGCTATAATTATAAATTTTGCAAAGCTTGCCAGAGCTGCTGCAGACTTTTCATGAGCGCTGCCATGTTCATCTGCTGGCAAATTTTGACTACACAGTACCCGATTGACCTGTTGCTGCTTTGCTCCTCACTTTTTGCCTAGTACAACTCTCTGGATGGGGTGGGGAAGCATGGTGCTTGTTCTTGTGTTAACCAGCAGTTCTGGGAATAAAAATCGTAGCCTCTCAAGTTTAATAGGACTCCCAAGCCTATCCCTGAGCTAGTTTGCCACTTTATTATTATTATTCTTTCCCCTCCTTCAATCACTTCAAGTGCTGTGATTCATGGCTTCGGCACAGTAACCAGCTGCTAAGCAAAGAAGAAATCCATAATGTTTTGAAAAACTACTTTTAAGCCTCTAGTCTACTGGGAGGTGCTGAGACTGTCTCCTTCCCAGCCATAACCTGTCCAGGCTGTGCCTCACCTGGCACAGAAGGGACACAAAGCTAAGCAATAGGGAGAGTCAAGGGGCAGGGAACTAAACGTTGATTCTTTGCCATTATCAGTAAGTATGTATCTGAAACCAATTCTCCCTGGCTTCTCAGGCTGCTGGGGGCTGCATCCCTAATTCCTGAATGTGCCACATGTCTTCCAGGCATCCCACTCAGCACTGGAGAGCATGGAGGTAACCTTTCTGGCTAGTCAAAATGCCGCTGACATAGGCTGCAAAGAAAAACTTGATAAAACCTGACTCACAGTTGTAATTACGGAGCATTTCACAGGAAGGTGTGAAAAGATCCCCTGAGTGGATCCCTGCAGATCTGACAGGAGTGCAGAAATACCTTGGGAAGGGTTTCTACTTGATTTTGGAAGCAAAATTTCGGCTCAAGGAACTTTCTGGAATAACTTGGGCCTCCTGGGTTCCACAGGGAGAAGCAGTTTGCTGTGTATCACACCCAATTGCCAGGAGACAAGGGCGATGCAGCATCCCCTGTGGCTGGCGGCTCGTAGCGGGGAGGTTTTCTTTTGCACTGACTTTCTGCAGTGGGAGTGGGAATGTGCCCGTGGCATGGACGTGCTGGTTTGAGTGTTAGGAAAATAATATGGGGAGTCTGGTCTCACTGTCTCCAGTAGGTCATCATATTTGCATGCATTTTGCATACAACCCTGCCTACACCATCCAGGCCACTTAATGGGAGCAGCTACTCTCCAGGTCAGCGGGCTGGCACAAATGCAGGAAAGACCTAAAATGCAGGTCTTATGGCTTAATCTCTTCCCTAATGCTCTGGGCCAATGCAAGTCCATTTCCTCCCATGTCTAATCACCATCAATAGCAGGAAGCTATGTCCATTTTGAGTTCCAAGCTGATCAGCTTCAATGCTGAACCCTGTGCTGTGTTACAAGCCTTCGCCTCCAAAACTTCGGAGCTTCCTCTCAGTATCAGAGCCCTTTTCCATGGCCAAGTTGTGTAGACACCATTCAGGTCACCTCTCCTCCTTCTCTCCTGCCGTCAGCCAGGGCTAGTCTCTCCCTCACAAGCAGGCACGATGTGGCAGTGCTGTTTGAAGCCATTTTTAATGTTTCCCACTCTTGGCTCAAGCCACCACAGGTGCTCATGTGGTTGTGCAATGCAACAGGTTGGAAAGCTGATCCAGCTGAAAAAGAACACATTTCCATATTTTTTTCTTTTTTCCCCAGGTTATTTGCAAACCATATCTCTTCTCTGAGCTGTTTCCCTAGAGTGAGGGTGTCACACCACAGGGTGCAGCATAAGAATAAGAACGTGACTGTGGGGGGAGCATGCAGCGGACACCCTCGCTACTGAGATAAGATTATGTCTGGCAGCGAGGTTGCTTTCACCTAGCATCGCTCTCACTCCCTTCTGGGGAGCTGCAGAGCACTCCTGGAGCAAGGTATGTGGTGGCTGCAATCACCAGAGAGTGCTGAAGGAGACAGCTGCTCGGTAGTCACAAGCCTCGTGTACCTTACAGAGACCTCAAGAAAGCAAACATAGACTTTGGTGACACTAAAAGCCCCTAACATAGGGATATGGGGTCCATATCACTCCACTCTACTTCTCTAAAATCCCTAATTTTGAGAGGGAGAAATGCTGGATACTTTCTCTTCCAGTGTTGAAGCAAGCTGCCCTCAGGAGGGAAGAGGATTCCCACCAGCGCTAACCAAGCCAGGACGTGTGAGGACTGCAGCCTCAAGTGCTGAGCTTCAGCTTCTGTCTTGGTGCCTCCAGTTGTTGGTCGCTTTGAAAAGATGATAAATTTGGGGCAAGAAAGTGGGTTCAGATGGCAGGCAGGTCAGCAGAGAGAAATGGACAAACGCTTTTCGGTAAGATCATTCTACTTTTCCAATTAGGTTCTCATTTTAAGACCTTTAATAAACATGCTTCTTCACCAGGATGCAATGCAGATTGCATGAGGCACCTCACCCTTTTCTTGGTGGTCACATATTCTATAAATGAGATTTCTTTCTTCCACAGTTGAAAATACAACCGTGTTTGATTGCATATTTGTGTGACCCCCTGAGTTGGTACTGGCCCCATTTCTAAATGATGGGGGAGTGAGATCCAGTCACAAGTTTATTCTTCCCCCCTGGAGAAACACATCTATTGCCTGCACTGAAAGGCAGTTCGCAACTATCTGGCAATTTTAATTCTAGCCTATATTGCTTCCCTCTCCTGCAGAAAGTGAGCTGTTGTAATTAAAAGTAGTTAGCAGTTCCCTAGCAAGTATAAATACTTGCAGCCACTAATTACAGTCTGCTCTCTTGTTCCCCTGCTAGAGGATTGGGCTGCTCAACTTAGGGAGAAATATCTGCCCTTGCTTCTTGCTAACTGTTTTCTGTGACCCCATTCAAACTCATTCATGAATCCCCATGGAGGGTCATGACCCACAGTTTGAGAAACTCCCAGCTAGAGAAACAGCTTTCTGTGATTTATTATGTTTCTAATATGCTGGTATTATCTATGTAACAATGTAAGCAAAAGTGTGGTACTTAGTATCATATACTGCCTGCATGACTATTTTTTTAATAGCTTGAATTTGATTGTGCTATTTAATTTGCATTTTATTTTACATCGTTAACAACTTTACTGAGGCCAACTCATCATCCATCAAGAAAGATGAGAATATGTTCTACAGTCTTTATTATTCCTAGAAGTAAGTGACTAAGCTGGTTATAGAAATTAGGGATAAGAAATAATTTTGAAGTTTGGTATTGCTGACAGAATTTAAAGATCTCCAGGACTTAGCACTAAAAAACGCTTTATGGGAAGCTTAATATTCTCTGGATAAATGATTGAATTGTACTTCAATGTGTTCACCAGTAATGAGTACAATCCTGAATTTTCACTTGTTGAAATAGGTGGGGGTACCTGATGAAGGAAGGGTCTCCTCGATATAAACAGGGATATTGCAGGCCAACCCACCACATAACTTTAGTGCTGAGTAAGAAGCAGGGAAGGGAAAAAAAAAAATCACCTAGGTGACTCAGGTACTTGGGCTTGAGAAACCAGCCACAGTAAATGAGATGAATTACTCGTTTCTCTCCATCAAGAGTTGTAAATTACAGGATACTGGCTGGTTAGACTTCTTCGTCCCCCACCTGAGTTGGTTATAGATACATTTAGGGCAGAGTTTCATTGATCTGCCTATAGTTCATTAATCATTCATGAAAGATTCTAGCTGTACCCCAAGACTACTGGGACAAAACAAGTTTTCAGCCAGCAGCAATCACGTTCAGGTTCTAAATCTCTAGAGATTGCATCTCCTTTCTCTATCCTTTATTGCAATGAGCCAGAGCTTGGGAACATAATCAGTAGATATTCAGGTTTCAGTGTGTGTTAAATGAGCTTCCAAAATTACTTGAAGTGTCACAAGTTGCAATCTGTTGTTGAAGGGAAATCAAAGAGGAAATTAAATACTTTCATTGTAATTGGGACTGAGCAGCAAGCTAGTTCATTGTAATTGGGACTGAGCAGTGAGCAGAACGGGTTGAATACAGCTAGAGATACAGGAGTGTTAAGAGTGGTCCCCAGAAATCCCTCTTTGATTTCTTTTTCTCTTTTCTCTTCTTTTTTCATCTGGTTGGAGTGGAATTGCTTCATAAACTGCTGGGCTTGCAGGCATTTTTGGGTAAGAAGCAAATGAGAACTGCTGCAGAATGTTCTTCTGGGCTTGGAAGAGTGTCTTGGAGGCACTGCAGGCTGACTGTGGATACATTTTCCTACACCTCACCCACGGCACGGATTGGCAAAAAAAAAAGCCAATAAATTGACTGTTGCCAGATTCAGACATTTTGTTTTCTGTTTTTCCTGTCCTGTGGATTAATCGCTGCTACCGCGAGAGAGCTCAGTTACAGCAATAGTACGGAGTTACCCCAGTTGTATCAGAGACCTCACTGAGATGGTGCATGTGTACACAAGGTGAGAATTTCAACCATTCCTTTGTGTAACAACACGTACTACCCGCGCATGAGTAAATTGCGTGGCTTCCAGAGCATGTTGTCTGTCTTCTCCGGGCAGTAGGTGTTGCCCGGGAACTGTGCAGCAAACCATATATTCTCTAAGTCTGCATCTCCCATATTAGCAACCACCCAGGCTACGGGATGTCACCCTGTATTGGACTGCAGCTAGTGAGCTGTGGATGCACTTTTTCCAAACCACGGTTAAGGAAAGATGTCATTACTGTATACTGCTGTTTGGAAACCAGACCAGAACAAATACTTTTTTATCTGTCTTCTTTCACATTTCACTCTATATGTCATCCATGTTGATTCCTTTTTAATTTCCTAAGGTTTTGCTAGATTTTAGCTTAAATGCAGTTTATTCCTCAATTAGGGAAGCCAGGATGAAAATTTTGTGAATGGCACAACATGACTGCATCCCATAACTTGGGCCATAGGACTCTCCAGAACTTTTTTCCTGCTTCAGATCTGGGAGAAGTTGTGGACCTAGAGGAAAACTTCTGGATAACCCTCTTATGTTCAACCCACCTCAGTCCAACCACACGTGCAGCTTTTCACCTTCCATCTTAACATGTGAGTTTAGTCCAACCCTGTTTATAGGCACCTTCTTGCGCTGGAAGTTGTACCTTTGCTTGTGGGATGGAGCTGCCGTCCAGCCTCGCAGCTCCCCTCCCTGAACAGGCGTTTATAGGCTGCGATGAAGCCAGCCACCAGCCCTGCTTCAGAGAAGTTCAGCTCACTGCGCGGGCATCTTTCACTCCAAGGCATGTTTTCCGAACGCGCTAGGCACCCTTCCCCCTCATCTTGAAACCCTCTCTCATTTTCAGCGTTCTCCTTGAAGAGCGCAGAGCTGCACGGTGTTGCAATGACGCTCCCATCAGGGCTCAAAGCAGAGGCAATGAAACCCTCTCACACCTACAGATTTGCCCTCTTCAAGTGCCCGTGAGTGTCTTGTGGCCGCAAGAAGTGGCCCAAGGAGCTTGGGGCAGGCAATTTGCCATAAGTGATTCCTAATGTGCCTTCTCTCACCACATTATTCTGTACTCCTTGCTTTTCCTAGGGGCTTTGTTTGAGTATTGTTTTCCAGTGTGGATTTCTGGGGGATTTAAAATCACTTGTAAAGTGCAGCTTGAGTGTTTCTCTGTAAATTTGCTGTATAAATGTGTGAATGTGATTTTCAATGTCCGCTTGATATTTATTTAAGATTTACAAGCTGTAAGACTTAAAAGGCTCTCCCTTCCTTCCTCTTTTGGAGTTGGTTATCATCAGAGCCACATCTTTTAAGAAACTATAAAACTCTTTCTGGATTTCATGATTTCTCCAGGCCTTTCAACACCTCAGTATTCATTTTTCATCCTGGAGTTTTATTATTGTATTTCTGGCATGCATTGTTCTTTCTCCTCTGTTTTGCCCATTAATCCCTATTAATCTTCAGGGGCAGCATAGTCTAGTGACTTGAACGTGGCACCTGGGAGTGAAAGACCCAAGCGCTAATCCTGGCTTTGCAGCTGACTTGCCATGTGGCTTCAAACAAGCCACATCTCAGTCTCAGTCTCCCTGTCAATTCTACAGAGAGAGTAATTCTTGCTTAGCTCTACCTAAATACCTCTCAGGGGCATTGTATTAAGTAGTTAATACTTGTTAAGTGATTTGGATCTCCAAATTACTGTATAATCAGCTTGGGTATTAACCATACAGAGAATTTTATATATCTGTAAATGCTGAGTCTTCTGTCCTGCATCTCTTCAGATTTCTCCTGCAGTCTAGCCCCAACAACCACACAGGGTTTCAATGCAGATGAGTTAACTTTAATCTTTTCAGTAGAGGCGAGCAGAAGGAAAGTCCTTGGTACTTTGCATTTATAAAATGGTGAATTTCCAGTGGCACTGGAGGAAGGTCTCAGTCATTGCAAGTGAAGCAGCAGTCACCTTGGAAAACCTCCTCTGCCTCCACAGGAATAGTCTCTTTATCCAGTAAAAGGTAACTTGCTTGAAATGCTGCTTACACTTAGGATATCGCAGGCAGAAATTGTCAGTATTGTGCCACAGGCCTTACCAGATTTATTGGGAAGGCTGAAAGCTCAGAAATTAAAGTAGATTTTTTTTCCCAAAGCCCATATATGTGAAAATAGGGGAAATACAAGCCTAAATTCCCCAAATAGTGGTAATTCTGCCCAGGCAGGTGCTATGTCAATTGACTATGATGCATTTGCTACTACCCAAGTATCTGCTGGAATTGTGCTAGGAAATAAAAAAAAGAAGAAAGAGGATAACATCCTAGGTTGATTGAAATCAGTGGCTAAACTCCCACTGACTTCAGAGGAGACAGATTTCATCCTAGGTGCAGCAGAAATTGTAGCAATGGTTCCCCAGTCCCCTTTTCTTAAAACTAATGCTAGTTTTGATGGATTGGCTGCTGGCTCTTTTTCCTTTTTCCTCAACGTATTCTAATATAGCTGCTATTCCTTTTATAATGTCATTTTCCCTCCAAGTTCTTTCTTCATTAAATTCTTTTTTATTCCCTTAATCCCCTTCCCTTTTCACGTTCCTTTTGTTTTCTGACATGCTCTCAGCTGTCTCCCTCTCTGTCCCTGCTGCCATCCACCTCTGTCGGCCACATCTCCTTCGCACAGCTCCTCATGCTGACACCAGCCTGAGCCGAGCGGCCAAGGGGAGCGAAGTGAGCTTGACCTTCTGCCCTGCAGAGAGCAACAGGCAGCTCCTAGAGAGGCTGTTTGCATGGCTGCGTGAGTGAGCGCGTGCACGCGTGTTGAGAGAGATACGAGCAGGGTATGTTCTCCTCTTACAGCTTTTAATAGCTGCAGTATTACAAACAGCGCTAATCTGTGCTCTACATCTTTTGTGGCTGCTGGTTATTTAACTGTTCTCTTACAGGCACACTGGGGCGAATTTGCCTGAAGGCAAACAGACCCTTTGTGGCCACGCTTGAGCAGGGTGAAGGCTCAAGCACAGTGGTTGGCTTCAGC